>NW_008336435.1:936854-951290 GCF_000622305.1 Nannospalax galili
TTTGTCTCTCTTATCTGCTATTGCAGAAGCATTAATCACAGCTTGACAGTTATCAACCTGATTCCAAGTCATTACCCCTAAGTGTTTTCTCTTCTGCATTCATGGATGAGAAGCTACCAATTCTCTATAAAAATGTGGCAAAAATATATTTCTGTGTTTTGCCTGCTGTTATCTGCCCTATAGTATAAATAGTCACATTAGGACAAATGTAGTGCTGATATTTTTATAAACATTTTGTCACTAATTTTATTTTCCTGTTTATCATAGTATGTGTTTTGGGATTCTTCTTGTTTTTTTTTTTTATGTAACACTGTAATGTTATTGCTGTAGTAGAAAAATTTATTTTGCTAAGTCTCTAAAGGAAGATAGGGCTCATCAGAGTTAAGGACCCAGACACAGCGACAGATGCTCCTGTAGAGCCGTTTTTCTAAAAAAAAAGACTTCTATGAATGTATGCAAACCACCTCCCTTGTCATTTATTTTTGGAATGTTCTCTGTTATACCACATTTCATTTGTTTTTGTATTTTTATTATGAACAACTTTAAATATAGAGACAAGTATATACACTAACTTACCACCAGGCACCTGCTATGCAATTTTATTAAATATCAACATATTTGTCATAGTTGTGTTTCTTTAGAGCCAGTCCACCATTGCAGATACAGCTGATGCTACTGGGTGTTGACACTGGGTATCTTTCTCTATTGTGCTCCTCTGTGTTTTTTGAGATAGGATGTCTCATTGAACCTAGAGCCCACCGGTTGGCTTGCTTGACTGGCTAGTAATTTTCTTGACTTTACCTCACAGTGCTGGGAAACCTATTGTGTGCTACCATTCTTGACTTCTTTTTTTAATGTGGATGCTGGGGATCCAAATTCAGGTCCTCACGTTTGTATGGCAAGCACTTTATCTACTAGGCTCTCTCCCCAGCCTCCCACTGTCTCACTTTTCTAGCTTAGGAAACCCAGGTACAGGTCACTTGAACAGCTAGTACATGGTCCCAACACTAGCAAGCATCAGACATAAGTTTGAACACAGGCCTTATGTCTTTAGAGGTTACCTTTCCCACCACCACACCACTTATGCTCCTATGAATTGTGGAATGTACATATGCCAAGTTAAATTTGGATTCCCAAATTGGGTATATCATATTTTGGAATTTGGGCCCTAAGCAAGAAACTGCAGTCATCTTACTGGCATTAGAACTGTTTTATTCCTGTTACTGGCACAGATTTCTTTGGTACAGTTGAGACTAGGCTCTCTCTGGTGTTGTTAGTGGCTCTGTCATTTCCAGAAGTCTGGTTAAGTATGTACTTTCAATCCAGATATGTTTTCTGATGATGCTGAAGGTCATGTTAGTGGAAACAGTCAGCATCAGCATCACCAAGAGGGTGAGGAACTTGACGATCCCATCCCTCTGTAGGACTGTGATTGGATAACATCAACAATGGGAGCAGTTGGAAAAAGAAAAGAGAGCCAATGGCAGAGAGGAGCAGAGATGGTAGCAAGCAGTTTCATGTGGGTAAACTAAAAGCAGCTGATCTGAACTCCTCCCGTCTCCAAACATGAGCTGAATGATTCTTGGATTTATGTGCTGTCTTATTATAATACAAAATACCCATCTTTCTTATTTCCAAAGACAGTTTTAAAATCAACTTCTATTGTGTGTCTTAACCTTGTGAATTTTTACTCTCAGAGTTGAAAAAACCTTTCTAACAGAGATGTTCAGTTCTTATCAGATGCTTTGTTATTGGCTATAATTCTTTGAGGCTAGAAGTAACTTCTTTACATTGGGACTTTCTTTGCTTGATCCTTCATAAGATCCAAGGCTTTACACTCAGTAAATGTCAAACTGATATTTGCTGATCTATTGTTCTATCTATTGGGAGTTTGAATCTATCTGTTGGTCTTGGTCCAGAGATATTAATGCACAAAATATGCACAGTTTACAATTCTCATTCTATGAAATTTGTGCTTCTACCTATGAACTATTCTGTTAATTAGAAAAAAATTGTCTAAACAGTATTGGAATTTTACAGAATAATTTCATGTTAGAATCTGATGCTTGTAATTTTTTTAAGAGCACTGACTGCTCTTGCAGAGGACCCAGGTTTGATTCTCAGCACCAACATGGCAGCTACGAACAGTCCTTAACTCCAGTTCCAGGGGAATCTGAAGCCCTCTTCTGACCTCCACAGCATTGCATGACATGGGTGCACTCACATGCATGCAGGCAATACAGTCATACACACAAAATAAAAATAATAAATAAAATATTTAAAAAAATCTTTGTTCACATATCAGGTGTACATACACAGACACCAGCAAAATTACTCTCAACAGTCTATCATTTCTCATGAATGAGAAGAATAGCTGTCTCAAAACTATGTTTTGTCGGGTATGGTGGTGCACCCCTTTAGTCCTAGCACTTGGGAGGCAAAGGCAGGCAGATCTCTGAGATCAAGGCCAGCCTCGGTATACATATCGAGTACCAGCCCAGCTGGGGCTACAGGGAGACTGTTTCAAAAAGACTGAAAAAAAGTTTTGTGCTCTATCTTTTGATAACTGAAATAACATGAATTACATTCATATTTATTAAAAGTGTATTATCCTGCCAGATAAATGTAACAACACAAAGATGAGCATCTCAGAACATTTACAATGTGGGCCATGATGAACAGCACACTCAGAGCCAGATTCTGACCTTACCCGAACTGAATAATGCATGATTTAGGGCAAATTAGTAGACCTCTTTGAGCCTCAGTTTCTCTATCTGTGACATGAGGACAAAAGAAATATTTCTCTCATGAGAGTGTTCCATAATTAAATGAATGATGTTTGTAAAATGTTTATAACACTACCAGGCTCATAGTTAGTACTGTATAATTAAGGGTTGGTTAGCTATTCAGTTGCTATTTGCTCTTAGTTTCTAAGGCTGGAAAAGGCCTTTTCTTTGCTTTTCTCATTTTAGCTCCATTCTATAGAGGTTTATCTGCTAAACCTTAAATATCAAATCTTAAAACAAGCAGCATAGAATTGAAGAGGACACTCTTGCTAGACTCCCTCCCTGGTACCAGTCACTTTGCCTCCTGGAAATGCTCAGTGGATTTGCAACTTGTGCTCAGGGCTGTTTGGGTTGATGCACTCCACTTCAAAATGGCTGTGCTGTTCTAAAGTATCAGAGGGCAACGTAATGGTAGAACTGGGAACACTTGTGGAAATACTTTGAAGTGATTTTGTGAGGTTTAATGTGTGCTAAAAATTCATTTACACATCCCTAGCAAGGCAAAATTTCCTAAGACAGATGGAGACTGTTTTAAAGTTGGTTGCATGATTCTGATTGGGACTGTTTTAATTTTATCATTGGGCACTTCAAAACAAGGAATGAAATGTAAGGTAAATTATTATCTAAAATAAGTCTTTCTGTGACGATGTAAAAAACAGGATGTTAATAGGAGAAGGGAAGGCACTGCTGGAGACATTTAGCAGAAGGGGTTGGGAGAGGTGACTTTAAAGAATGCATGGGGGGAAAAGATAATTTAAAATGAATTACATAACAGAACATTCTCAACAGGATGCATAAAGAAGGGTGTGAAGACGGCTGCATATTTTAAAGGTTGGGATGAGCAGTGTGTATTTGGAGGGTCTCGGAGAATATAAAGAGATCTGCTCAGCATGGCAGCCAGCTGCTCACCCCTCACGCTAGAATACGAAGAAATGAGCTTATACTGAAGTGTAAGTGATTTTGGTTTTCTACACAATAAAGATTGTTAAACATTGGTTTGAATTGGGTAATCTCAGTCCTGGCAATACTGAAAAATGTCTTAACTGCCAATCAGCGAGAGATTTTCCCATGCAAAGACAGAATGATGGCCCCAAGACCTCTTATTAACTACAATTTCGTTTCCCTTGTGTTTCAGTATGTCAGAGCAATTTCTTACTTGAAAGTATAAGATTTCTCCCCCAGGTTCTTTCTTCCCGTGACCTTTTCCCTTTGTTTCCTTCAGATGCTCTGTAATTTTGTGTCTCACCACTTTCTGTTCCTCAGTTCCTCTACGGTAGTGTGATTTCGTTGTGGGTGCATTAGAAGACCCCCCCCTCGGAATAATGATATACCTGCCTCTTAAAACATGCTCTAACTGGGATGCGGGAGCGATTCATTTCATTTCATTTTTTCCCCCATGAATTTTTATACGCCAATGTGCTAAGCCTTAGAGATTCAAAATTAAACAAGGCATAATTTCCGTCCTGGTGGAATTTTGGTTTAAAAAGAGACAGTTATACTAAAATGTCAGAAGTGATATAAAAATATGATCCCGTGTCCTAGTACCAAGTAGGGAGTGAGGACATTTGTTTGGGGAGGATGTGTTAGTCAATAAATGTGCTCAAGAATCAAATTGCCTTTTGGGGAGCAAACATCGAGATAGGGGGACATTTGTTAGTGATGGGGAACATTTGTTGCTGGGGCCAGTCTCCAGCCCATGCCATTGGTGAAGTCTCATCTGCAGCAAGTTCTGAGTAACAACTCCATAGTGTGGAGGAGAAAGGGTGTGATTTATTAGACACTGTTGTTACATTACTTCATGAGAATATTTTGAGATCAAATTAGATAATAAGCAAAAATTTACCTAGTAAAAAATTGGCACTCAAGAACTATGATTTAACAGAAAGGAAGGGATTCCAAGTGAAACGTGTGCACTTGAGATCCCAATTTGAGTCTACCTGTTGTAAAGCGATTGTTTTGAAGCAGTTGGGAAACTTTGATTATGAGCTAGGTAAGAGATGAAATCAAAGAACTATGGATTATTTAAATACAGTGAAAATAGCAATTGTGGTTCTGTTCAGAAGGTGTCTTAGAGATACACAGAGGTGTGCCCAAAGTCTGCAATCTGCTTTAGAAGATGTCTGTAAAGGGAAGATACTATAAATGTGGCAGGTTCTTGGTATTGTTGAGTCTGGGTGCTGAATATTGTAAACTCTTCTATTTCTGTGTGTATTTGAAAAATTTCATAACAAAACTCTGCTCCTCTTCCTCCCAAGTAGAGTGCATGACTGGATTGGTGCCTTAGATGTATAACTGCTGGCAGCTGGCAGGATTTAATTGGAAACAAAAATAAGACAACTGTGAAACTTGAGCTAAAAGTCTATATACAGCCTTGTTTTTGATGTTTACTTGTACGCTTAGGTGTGGCCCTTTAGTGTGCAATCCCTTGAGCAGGTTTCTGTTTAAAAGCAAACAGAGGCAAATCTCTTCAGCTTTGATTACAAATAGAAATCATGTTCAGAGTTCATTGGCAAGAGTGAATAATTTTACTTGATAGGATCTGTAATATCCAAAAAAGGACAACTATAGTGGTATTTGACTTTTGATGTAGTACCATGAGTCTCTTGTTTATTCCTGTTGCCTTATCATTTTCACATTCTAAGATCATGTAATATATTATTTTTCTAGGGGTTTGTGCTTGCTTTAAAAAGTTTTACTAGAAAAATCTGATGAATGTTAGTTTTCTTTTTCTTAATATAAAATATAGACACATTTCCTCTTAGATTATGTAAAAATGTTAGAGATGAATTTTCAGAAATGAGTTTCTATCTGAAGATGAATTTTCTATATTGAATAATCACTGTTGGAATTAAAAGTCACTTGAGATTAACAAGTTGCTTTTTTCCCCCAAAATGTTTTATCTGCTTTCATAGTTTTAGCTCTTGGATGTCAGATTAAAATTCTGAGGCATGTTCGATTCATCTCAGAACTGAATGTCAAATCCAAAGACAGATATTTATAACTGAGTTCTGTTCAGGTGAACAGGCCCCATCCACAGCTCCATCACCACAGAGTTCTCATTCATTGTTGTATTGCCATCATTTTAAACTAACAAATTAAAGCTTTAAGATCGGAGTTTAGCAAGCCAACTATTTGGTTCCCTGTTTATTATGCTGCATATTTGCAGAGTGCTTTGAGGTTTCTGTGCTGTTTTTGAGTGATCATTCCAGTTTCACCCCAACACAATGCCTTGGTAATACCATCTCCACTTGGCTGATGAGAAAATACAAGTTCCATGAAGGGAAATGATTTGGTCTGAAATAACCTAACTGCTTAGCACCTTAGCCGAAACTTCTATTCAGCTCTCTTATTACAAAGCATTCCATTATAAAATGTTTGTCACAGAATTTAAAAACGTAAGGGGCTGGTTAAAAAAAAGAAAAGCAACTTGCATGCATTCTAGAATTGTTTTCATACAAATATTGGAAGCTTTTATTTAATGAGACTCTAACAGAAATAGCTTCTTAATTTGTTTTAGATAGGATCTCATTATGTTATCCAGGCTGGACCCCCTGATCTTTCTGCTTTGCCCTTCCAAGTATATTAAAAGTCAGATATTATGAAATCTCCAGCTTTGTTCTTTTTGTTTAAGTATGCGTTGACTATTTAGGGTTGGTTGTCAAAAATCAAAAAACAAACAAACCAAAAAACATGCTAGTGAGGATACAGAGAAATGAGTGTTCATAAACTATTGGTGGGAGCATAAATTAGTGTATCCACTCTACAGAGCAGTGTAGAGGTTCCTCGAAAACTCAAATGAGATCAAACAGATCATCCAGCTATCTTATTTTTCAGTATATATCCTTAGGAAATGATACCAGCATACCAAGGGGTACCTTCATGCTTGTGTTTATTGTCACAATATTCACAATAACTAAGATATTGAGTAAACCTGGGTGCCCATCAACAAATGAATGGATTAAAAAATGTGGTATATAGAGCCAATGGAATTTTATTTGGCTATCTATCATATATGTAGCAAAGCAGAAGAAGCTAGAGGCCATCACATTAAGTGAAATAAGTCAAACACTGAAAATGTTATATATTCTCTCTCATATATGGATGTGAAGAAAGAAGAGCAGAATATTATAGTTACAGGTGAGGTGAGTGGGGGAGGGGCAATAGAAGTTTGAATAACAGGTACCAAAACATAGCTGTATGGAAGGATTAAGTTCTAGCATTCTGTGGCACAGGTTCATAATAACCTATTACATATTTTATGAATAACTGGAAGGCAGGAATCCAAAGGGTCAAAACACAAAGTAGTGATAAGGACATGGAAATGTTAATTATCCTGATTTTATTAGATTGTACTGTAGATTAGATATACATTGAAACAGCACACTCTACTGCATAAATATATAATTATTATATGTTAATTTTCTTAACCTTGGCTGAGAGGGTAATGTTAACTAATCTCACCTGACCATTTTACACTAGATACATCATGCTTGGAATATGAGCCTGAACGCCAGTAATTTGTACAACACATAAAATAGATAAACCATTATATGTAAAATATCTCTCAAAGAAGAATGAAGAAGCAATTAAATAAGTTGGAATTCTTTGAATATGATTATTTTGATATGATTTTGTATCAACATAAATATTAAATAATTGAAAAATAAGAACAAGATTAAGTGTAAAAACAATCCCTAAAAGTTAAAAAGCAAAGTGAAACAAGTAAGCTACATAACAAATTGGTAGGATAACCACATAGAAAAATACTTCTTAAAGCTTTAAACTTGGGGTTGGGGGCGTAGTTTAGTCGGTCAAGTGCTTGCTGTACAAACATGTAGTGAAGGACTGTAATCCAAGTACTGAGAAGACAGAGACAAGAGGATGTGGGGTGCAGAGGGTGGGAGAGGGATGGGCTTGGTAGCCAGTGTGCCTGACAAACTAACAAACCTGTCTCCAGTGGGAGACCCTACCTCAAAAAATATGGTGGAGAATGATTGAAGAAGATTACCTCTGGCCTTCACACACACACACACAGACACACACAGACACACACACTTATCTCCACATATATACATTCACAAAAATACAAAAAAAAACCTTTAAATCACAGTAACTTGATTGTAAAAGTTCAAAAAATTTTTAATTATTTACAGTGCATATATTGTTGGATTAGTGGAATTAATAATCATATTATGATCTGATACTAGTATTGTGAGATAAAGATATTGTGTCTGTGACAGTTGAAATTTGGGCCATTGATAAAGACGGAGATCAGTAAAAGATGAATGAGGTTAATAGAATCCTTGTAGCTCTGAATTTGGATTACAGTGTTAGTTTGAGATGCATTTTATTTAAAATAAAATTTCCTTGCTGTGGCTACTAGAAAGGCCTAGAAACAATGAATCGTTGCAAAAGCAGTGTGCACCCCCAGTTGCCAGACGGCAGTGTCTAAATGATAATTTCACACAGAAAGGATCTCAGATCCTTGGAGAACTGGTTGCTTCTAGGGCAAAAAGAAAATGGAGGCAGAAAGCAAGGGACAGTGAAGGTGACTAGGTTTGTTATAAAAGGATGGAGTCAGCTTGAATAGGTTCTTTACAAATCAAAAACAGAACAGTTTGATTATCAGTTAAAATAATATCATTAACAGTTTGAAACATATCAGATATGCTAAAATCCACACATTAATAATGTTACTAAAAGTAAATTGGACACCTTAGTGGCTACTGGTAGAATACTCTAGTGAACTGACTTGGTATTTGGGAATAAACAAATAGGAAAATAATGCAATTCTGTTGACTTTATGAACTGTGCCTCAGGATAATTAAGACTTAATGAGATGGTTTTCTTTGTGTGGGGTCTTATCACTAATGAATGAAGAGTGAGTGATAGACTCCATTTTGCAGTAATGGAGTCTGGTAATGACCATCAGGTATATTGTCATGAAAAGAAAGACAAAAAGGCATCATGTGCCTCCTGATGGAGAGCCTGTGACTTATTAGTGAGGAAGACTATATCACAATGTGATGAGAACTTGATCTGGCTACCAGTTTTCAGAAAGAAGAGAAAAACAAAACAATGCATTAAAAGGCACCATGGTGCTGCAATCAGCAACATCTAGCCTCAGAGAGCTCTAAAGTACTAACAACCTGACTCCCTCACACAAATAAATGGCAAGAAAGAAAGGTGAAGAGCACTTATAGACCAAAATAGTCTTAAAAACATATTAATCAATTTGGATCTTATTTACATCCTGATTGAATAAACAGCTAGAAAATGTATGCATTTGACAGTTGGAGAAGCTTAAGTGATGACTGGATATTTGGTGATATTAAGGAATTATTAACTTTGAGTATGATAACAGTAATGTGCCATTATGTATTTTAAAATCCACAGCTTTTAGGGCCATACTGAAATATTTATGGATAAAATGATATCTCTGGAATTTGCTTCCAGATAGTTTGGATGGGGGGAGTAGTAGGGAGTTAGGTGACACATACATGAAAACTGTCAACACTGGGAATGAAGTACTCTGTTTTCTCTTATATACACTTAAAACTTTCCATGGTAAGATTTTTAAGAGGTGTCAGTGGAGATGGGTCGCAGATCACATTGTAAATTAATCATTTCTGTGAAATACTTATTACATTAAGAAAGTTCTCGGATTAGAGGCTTTTTCAGCCCATGTCCACATTCATAATAAGATGTAGTCAGCATTTATTAAATATGAAGTATGTGTCAGAAGGGTACTCTAGTCCTATGTATGATCCTTCTTAAAATGTATCAGAAGTCTATGAAGAAACTGCACTATCTTCACTTTTCATCGGACACTGTGAAGCACTCTCTTGGCCTAAGCCGTGGCTAGCAGGTGATGGAGGCAGTCTTGCAATGCAGCTGTTTGGGCATCCGGCATCCTATGCTCCCTTCCTTCACTCAGCCTCAGCAGTTCACAGGGTTGGAGATTTCGAGCTTCAGTGTCTGCAGTTTTATGTACATTTCTCCCATTTTCTTGATCAGCATTCTTTGCCCAGATTCAAGTCTTTTTGGGAAGATCGTAATTTGCATTTTGGCTAAATAAGAGACTCTCAAACTAGTCAGTGTGCTCCAAAACGATCCTAGCCACTATCTGAATCTTTAATGAAGCAAGCTGTTCACCTTTTTCATAAGATGGGGAGCGGGTACAAGCTCAATTCTAGGTTTGCTGTTTATCTTAACCGTTCATAGGTGATTCTTCTTTGCACATTGTTCGCAATGATGGTGCTGCTGTTAGGCTGGGGTAGGATGCTGTGTCCTAATGTGAGACTGTCTCAGTATTATGTGCACAAAGGAGGAGGGAGCTCTGTGGTGAATAGGAAGTGACATTTTCAGTACTAAGAAATAAGCCCTTAGTTAAAACTCTTATGACGCTTCAGGGGGATAGCACCCTTATGAGATCCAAAGGAAACTATAAAATCTTTTCAAAGGTGAATTTTTGAGCCTTCTGTAGACTGGCAGAACATTTTATGTGATAGGTAAAAAGTTGGCGAAGAACAAGTGAATGGATGATGAGGCACTGAGGCACAGTTAAAACTCCGTCAAAATAGGGTTTATTAGCAAAGGAACACACATGGGGCAGATTCCCTTCCGGGCAGGGAAAATGTCTGCCTGGGTCTTGAGCTGGGGTCTTTTTTAAAGGGAGGCTTCTGCTTCCTGCAGAAGGTGGGAAGATGTATTTTTTTTAAAGTTGGGGGGCGGCAGTGGGAGAGCAGGACTGTTAAAACATATACTCTTTAGAGATCAAAGGGGAAGCCTGCTGTGTTGGCCAAACAGTGGAGAAATATCTGCTTCTCTTGACTTCAAAGACCAAGGTGCTTATCATCTAGGTTCCCTTTTCTCTGGAGCATGAGAAGTCCTTGGGATCCTGTTGGGGCAGGGCTATCTGAACCTTAACATTCCAGCCTTTTGCATTATAGGAAGGGGGTGCCGTTGTCGTCTTGCTACTTCCTGCTGGACAGGGTCGACATGGGTGGGGGGCTGGATTAGGGGTTGGTCAGACAGTAGGGGTTCCCTCTTCATGTATCTCAACAGGGTCCTCGATGGTTGACAAGCACTTGTGTACATGTGGAGGGAAGGAAAGTAACAACTGATTAAAATTAGTAAGAGTTAGTTTTTGGATTTGGTCCTGGAAATATCTGAAGAGGCAAGGAGCAATGGTTAGCACCAAGGTAATAGCTCATTTTTCTTTTTCTTTTTTTTTTTTTTTCTTCTGCCAGGGCTGAACTTGAGAGTGATGGATTCAGGATTTGTTTTCAGGTATTTTGATAGCTGTTGGAGTGGCTGGAATCAGTGTCAGTTACCTCTCAAAGGCTTCTAGATAGGAGAGAAACAAATTTAGCCATCATTTTATTTTTTAAGCTAGAACAATAGTGGGTTGCCTCTCTTAGCTGTAGGTGGGCACTACAACATAAGAACATGTCTGGGTTGTGTAATCCCTTGAACCCTTAAAATATACTGATGACTTTAATTTTGGTTATACTTTCCTTTTGGGTGTTTAAGACCATACTGTGGCCAATTTATTTTTACTCTTAAGGTTGTATGAGGATTTAGTCCTCAGGGGCCACATGGGCTTGGGGGGAGCCCCTGGCTCCTCAGGCTTTTCTTTACCAGTCAAGAGGTCCTGCTTGACTAGGGCTTCACTTGGAAGCATGGAGGAAATGTTTCCTCTGTGTTGACCCTCCGGGAGATTAGGGGACCCTGGTAGGAGAGTTCCTGAAGAGTTTCCAGGCATAAGTGAGTGAGTGGTTCACTGGAAGGGAGGAGGGAAGCTGTACTGAGAGGAGGGCAGGAATCAAGGGAGAACGAGGGGTTTTCAAGAAACGTAACATGAAAAAGTTGTAGTTTAGAGGGAGCTAGATTGGCAAGAGATGCATGGGTTAGTAAATCCTTAAGCACCAGTGGGGGGAAAGGATGGAGATTGGCTGACCCAAAGTAAGCTTCAGTCCCTCCTGAGCCAGGAGCACTGCAGCGGCCAGAGCCCAGAGACAAGGGTGCCACCCTTGGATGGTGGTATCCAGCTGTTTAGAGAGATAAGCTACTGGGGCAAAAGTGGGACCCCCCACCTGTCCCAAAACCCCTCATGCCTGGCCCTTATTTTCAGTAGTGTAGAGAAGAAATGGACATTTCAGGTTAGGGAGAGTCAGAGCCAGTGCCTTTAAGAGTGCTTCCCTGATAGTGTGGAATGCAGCTGTAATGGGCCCTAAGGGGTCAAGGTGCTCAGAGGAGCTTCCTTTAGAGGCTTCATAGAACGGCTTTGTCAAGAGGGCAAAATTAGGAATCCAGGTGTGCAGGTACCCTGCAATACCTAGGAAAGATAGAATTTCCTCCTTGGTTGTGGGTGGCTTTAAAGACCTTAGGTAACTTGTCCTATCAATAGTTAAATGGTGGGATATAGGTGTGAAAAGGAACCCCAAGTACTTGACTTGAGGGAGAGAAAGGTGAGTCTTAGCTGAAAATATCCTATATCCCTTGTACCCCAGAAAATTAAGGAGTTTGATTGTGTGGGACTTGGAGAATCAGAGAGATGGGGAGCAAAGAAGTAGGTTATCTACATATTGTAGGATGATGGAGGGGTTAAGGTCTAGGGAGGTTAAATCCTGGGCTAGGCTTGTCCAAAGTGGTGAGGTCTATCTTGAAACACATGGGGCAGGACAGTCCAGGTTAGATCATAGGTGTGAGTGATGTATTTAAATTCTTGTATGAAGTGAATAGGATTAGTAGAAAAAGAGCCTATTTTGCATTTGAGATAAGATAGATCTCCAAGAGAGAAAGGGACATGGACCTTGAGCATCCCGTCCATGCTTGTCATCTCACAGAGGGGAAAGATACCATGGGTAGAGGGTTGAGACTGGGTGTAGGAATGAGTATGGCTTGACATAGGAGAGGGATTGGGAGAAGGGGAGTCCCTGGAAGAGGCCAGAGTGGGAGAGATGGGAGGGGTGTCCTGCCCATGAGGGGACGCAGGGGCAGGGATATCGGAGGCAGGGTCTGGAATCGAAGTGGAAGTAGATACAGGAGGGATAAACAGGTTATTTGAGCTAGAAGCCAGAATAGGGGAGACTAAGGAATATTTGGCAAGGAGGTGTTTAAGGTTTTGGATTTCCTCAAGTAGAGGAGAGTTAGTGGAAGGAGAGCAGGTGATGGACTTTGAGCTGTGCTGGAGAGGGGAAATGTCATGGTATGGAGAGGGAGTTCCAGTTGGAGAAAGGAGGAGAGCTGGGTTGGGCCCTGGAATGGGAGGCAGGGAGAGTGTAGCAAGGGGAGAGCAAGGGGAGGACTTGGCTGTGCCTCAGGCTGGTGAGCAGGAGGAGGTTGGGGGTGGGTCCTAATCTCCTAATTGGAGGCAGTTTATTGGCTATGATAGGATCAAAAGCTGAGGTGGAGGGGTGGGGGGGAGGCCCCTGATGGGTTGGGATCCCGTGAAACTGTCTTAGCCAGAAGAACCTGATGGAAAGAACATGGGACCCAGACAGAGGGATTACCATGGAAATCAAAGGAAGCTTGGCTGTATGATAATTTAGACCGTTTGCCTTTACAATGGCAGAAATTTTCTAAATCTCTCAAAATATTGAAGTTTAAGGTTTCAGTGTCTGGCCAAACAGAATTATTGTGGGTAGGAGGTAGAGACAGAACCAAGCAGATGGGAGACAAAGAAAATCCTCTCTCCATAGGGAGTGGAAGCAGGATCATGAGTCCGGGCAGGAAAGTGAGCTGATGAGGAGGAGAGAGAGACAGGGTGGGAATAGGAGGAAAAGGGGTTTTGCATTGGTCACGCAAAAGGAGAGCAAGGAGAACCAGGCATCAAAACAAAGCATCCTTTTTTGTTGTTTGGGTTCTAGTTATTATTTTCAAGTTATTTCCAAGTCCCAGAAGGCAGCGTCCCACAATTAGATCATCAGGGAGAGGAAAGGCGAGATCCTGTCCTGGACAGGAAGTAGTGCGTGTTCCTATCTCTGGAAATAGCATCCTATATCCAGAGAAAGGAAAGGGGTTTCGAAATACGTGTGATTTCGAGGCAAGCGAGAGGAGAGGAAAACCCTGCAAAGAGAGCGTGGCCTGACCAGCCAGTAGATGGAGACAAAGTACAAGGAATGGGATGGGAGAAAAGTGGAAAAAATGCAGTGAGCCAGAAGGGAGGGAAGTTTGTGGAACAAGTTGATCCTGAGGTTTATTTAGTAGAGGCTGAGGGAAGATGAGCCCCAGAAGGGTGGTGGTTTAGTAGAGGTTTGGTAGAGCCTCAGAAGGGCAGTGGTGAGAGAGAGAGGAAGGGAGACAGAGAGGGGGAGGGAGAGAGAGAGAGGGAGAGAGGTAGTTAAAATTAATTTATATATTTTAGTACCAGGAACCATGTTGTAGATTCAAGAGAGAATATTTTGGCTGAAATAAGTATTTTGGTGTTAATTTAGTATTTTTAGTTTGTATCAGATTTTACTTAAAAATTAGTATGATACCAAGTAAATTAATTTTAAGAAGCATAAATTTATGTTGACTGTATGTACATATTTAGTTATATAGTCTTTGTTGAGAATGTGGTTGGTTTATAATTTTTAAAATAAAACACCTTTGAAGTAGACAAACAAAATGAATACATCTTAAAACACCGTGAAAGTAAACA
>NW_008336435.1:952015-969030 GCF_000622305.1 Nannospalax galili
CTATGTGTTGGTAGTAGCTTGTCTCTTGTAAGGTTTCGGCCCTGGAGTACAGCAAACTTTCACCTGCTTCATAGGCCTAGTCATCACAAAGTGTCAGCTCCCTTTGCACCTTGAAGGCAAATGGCTAGAGAAACTTTAAGTTCCCTTTAGAAACTAGCAAATATACTATGTAAAACAGTAGGAATTTAAAATAGTCATTTTTAGAAATTAGCAAATACCATATGGAAGATGTTAAAATCTAAATAATTCCTTTAAAATTGCCAGATAAAGATGTCATTCAATGTCAAAACCTAAAATTAATTCCTTTTAAAATATCCATAATTATGTCAAATAATGCTAAAACTTAAAATAATCATCTTTAAAAAACAGTAAATATACCATAGAAGAAGTTAAAACTCAAAGTAATCCCCTTTAGAAACAAGCCCTAAACGATGTTAAAATTTAAACTCCCATTGTGTAGATTTGGCATTATTACCTTAGTTTGAGCTAGAAATGTATTGTTTATTGTATAACAGCATGAAGAAAGAAAAACAAAAATAAATTGTAAGAGAATCGTAGGCATCCCTGGTACCAGTAGATTAGGCTTAATATTAAAGAAGAAAGTACCCTCAGATATATATGTATATGTGACCCAAATAGAAAAGCAAATTAAAGAAATCCATGTTTTTGACCAACCATTGTAGCTGTGAATGTGAAGCCAAGTTCTCAGAGCTCTTAGTTTGTAGACTCAGCTATGCTGGAAAGGAAACTCATGGGGCAGCAGAAGGAACAGGGCATATGAATCAGTGTTTGTTGGTCTGAAAGCATGTGGCTCACCTGAGCAGTGCCTGTGACCTTTTATGTACAGTGAAATTTAAAATGGTTAGGTCTAGTTAGAAAAGTAGGTGCCTGAGTACCAGTTGCTTGATGCCCAAGAGGGCCTAAGATCAAAAGTTTGAGCCCCTTTGCCTGAGAAAAAGTTTAGGAGAAAAAAAGGGCTTTTAAAACGTTTGTTCTTTTTCAATGGAGCAAGCCACCTGAAATTCTTTAAATGTTTAGCAAAGTTATCCAGCTGGTTTAGGCTAGTTGGGTCAAAATGGGGAGAAAGAGTCACCTAAAGGTTTTTAGCCAAATTTATAAGAAAATTTAAGAATGGGCCCACCTGGAAACTTATGATTTTATTAGAATGTTAAAGAAAAATATTTCCAGGGCAGGTGAGCTAGCAATCTTGGCTTTTGGCAGCTGCCTGGAGGGGGTGAATAGCGGGAAGGCAAAAAAGCCTTCGGGTCCTGTAGGTTTAAAGCATGCATGGGAGGTCAGACACGCGGTGGGCTGGCAGGCAGGCACACAGCATGGAGTAGAAAGCTTTAGTATGGGAGGGGGAGAGAGAGGAGAAGGATACAGAGCATTTGTATGTGTTGGATTGAACAGTATCAGAAACCATCCCAAGCAAAGTGAGGAGGAAAGGCAGTGGAAGAGGATAAAGACAGGAAAAAGGATGGAAGACAGCAGACCTTGAAAGCCCATGACAAAGGGGGAGGGAGGGGGCGAGATGCTGGTGGTGAGCAGCCACCAGGAACTGAGGTAGGGAACGGATGAAGCAGGTCCATTGCGGAGACCAGAGTGCTGTCCAGGAGTGGTGAAAATCAATGGGAAAGGAGATCAAAAGAAGTAGGCAAGGCAGAGTGTTTCCCAGTGAGGAGAGCCAGAAAGAGGTGAGAGCAAAGCAGAGGGCTGGGGAGAGGAGGAGAGAGAAAAGAAGTGTACCTGAAAGCCAAGTTAGTGGCATTGGAGAAGTCCAGGCGGGTCCCTTGAAGTAAGAACCGGGTTTTGGCACCATCTGATAGATAAAAAGTTGGCGGAGAATGAGCGAATGGATGATGAGGCACTGAGGCACAGCTAAAACTCCATCAAAATAGGGTTTATTAGCAAAGGAACACACATGGGGCAGATTCCCTTCCGGGCAGGGAAAATGTCTGCCTGGGTCTTGAGCTGGGGTCTCTTTTAAAGGGAGACTTCTGCTTCCTGCAGAAGGCAGGAAGATGTATTTTTTTTTAAAGTTGGGTGGGGGGAAATAGGATAGCGGGACTGTTAAAACCTGTTTTCTCTTGACTTCAAAGACCAAGGTGCTTATCAGCTAGGTTCCCTTTTCTCAGGAGCATGAGAAGTCCTTGGGATCCTGTTGGTGAGGGTGCAGGGCTATCTGAACCTTAACATTATGTAAGTCATCTCTGGGAGTGCACATTAAAAACCCAAGCTAGTAAAATCTTTTGCAAAATGTGACCCTCTATTTCTTGGAATGACTATAATTTGTGACATTTGGAGATTTATAGGTAAAGTAACAGCCCAGGAGAACAACTGGAGTAAGCTTTGTGCTTAAAGAGGTTCATTGATTGACTTTATACACATAAAATTTTAGAGATTTGGGAGGCTTTGATTATTCCAGACGCCTTTTGTCTCCAAACTCATTGAAATGGAGGAACTTGGAACACTTTTCCAGAAATGAATAACAAATACAAAACATAATGAAGCAATCTTTTAAAGAAAGCAAAAATAGTACTAAGAGAGTTGGATATAGCTCTGTGCCACAGCCCTTGCCTAGCATGTTTAAAGTCTTGGGCTCTGTCCTTAGCACAGAAAAAGAATTATTTGTTGATAATACACACATTAAGAAGTTTAATTCCAAGTAGGTCAATGATTTTTCAGAAAATTGCTTCAAATTTTCCCAACATTGGTGGGACTACCCGCTGTTAAAACTTGTGATTTAGGTGTCCTCCTTCTTTTCTGTGAGTATATTTCTCCATCCCTTCCACAGCAAGGGTAAGCAAATTAACTCTCCATAGTTTCAGTCTCATGTGGAAAAGAAGGAAATGAATGGGCATGGTCTCTTGTAGTCTGTTCTTTGAACGAAATGCAAACACTGCCTGGACATGCTTCTCACCT
The DNA here is from genome assembly GCF_000622305.1 of Nannospalax galili. Classification (NCBI taxonomy): domain Eukaryota; kingdom Metazoa; phylum Chordata; class Mammalia; order Rodentia; family Spalacidae; genus Nannospalax; species Nannospalax galili. The sequence goes on from NW_008336435.1 coordinate 954,938, forward strand.
GCTGCATAACTGTTGACCAGCTTCCACATAGGGTGAAAGTCTTAGAACTTCAACTAAACTAGGGATTGTCCCTTAAGTTAAAAATACAGTTATTTTAAATAAAAAGTCAATGTTAGCTCAGTAATATTTACTATTGTAAAATGTGTGTCACTGATGAACCTCTGTTGAAACAGATCACTGACACCACTGCTTTGTTATTTCAGAGCATTGTGCTGTGCAGCATTTCTAGGACACATTACAATAAAGATTAAAAGAGACAGCGTTGGGCTGGAGAGATAGCTTAGCAGTTAAGAGCATTGGCTGCTCTTGCAGAGGATCTGGGTTCAATTCCCAGTTTGCACATGGTGGCTAATAACCATCTGTAAATCTTACAGTTTCAGGGGATCTGACATCCTCTTCTAACCTCCATGGGCATTGCACAACATAGGTGCACAACACATACACTCAACACATAAAATAAAAATAATAAAGAAAATATTTAAAAAAGAGAGAATGACTCTTACCATGACTCTTACCGTCTGTCTTAAGACCAAAAGTGAACCCAAACTCTGAGAACCTGTTCCTTCAAATTTCTCCTGGAATTGGGCTTTTGAACCAGGGCTTCCCTCATTTTTTAATTGAAACAGTATCTCCAGCAAGAAATGGGGAAATAAAGAGTCAGGACACACCCTTATCTTATCAGAGAATCTTGCCCTTTGATCCCTAGGCCTAAAATTTCATACACACAACTACAGAGTTCTCAATTTTGTTTTCATTTTTTTTTAAGGAAATAAGCATGCTGCTTCCAGCACTTTGATATGTAAAGCATCCACTCATGCATTCATTGATTATCTTGGATAGAGGGCAAGGGGTCCTGAGGGATTAAAGTCAGGAGCCCAGGTCATAAGAAGAGCACATGGCTTAGTGAACTTGTTTACATTATAAACAGTAACTTTTGGTTGCAAAGTTAGGTAAAAGTCTTTAGGCCAGAGTTTGTTCAGACTGTCAAAGTCATCCCTACAGCATTGTAATAACTCATATTAAAACCAAAGTTGCTTAACCCTAGAACATTAAAAATTTGGAAGTGAATGAAACTGGGATTCCCTTCCAAATCTCTAAATATATATAGGTTTATGTGACTTATACCTTATAATACTGAAGAAGTGGTTGTGGCTATCTCTTTATGTAAGACATATGATCTCATTATGTGTATTTTTTCTGTTGCTATGATATACCCTGACCAAAAGCAACTTTGGGAAGAAAGGGTTTATTTTGTCTTTTAGTCCAGAGGGCCTACAGTCTATCATGGTAGAGAAGGCAGGGAAGCAGGAGAATGAGGCCAGCCTGGCAGCACAAAGCAGAGAGAGAACAGAATGTGGAACTGGGCTATAAGCCTCAAAGCCTACCCCCAGTGACACACTTCCCGTAGCAAGGCTCTACTTCCTAAACGTTCCATGACTTCCGGAACAGCGCCACTAGTGGGGGACCAGTTTGTTCAAACACATGAGCATATGGGAGACATTTCATATTCAAACCACATTATATAAGAATAATTTACAGTACACTTATCACAGAGCCAACATAAATGAGATGACAGTGCATCTTTTGCCTTGATGATCCCCCTGCAGCTTTTGCCACCAGGATCTTGTAGGACATCTTCATTTGCCACACCTGTTTTTGCCCTCAGGAGTTGGTCTGTGTGTAAACCTCACATACTGTAAACAATAGAAACCTCTGGGTAGGTTTCTACTCCTGACTTTTCCTAACAGTTCCCCAAACATATCTTTCTGTTAAACCATTTTCTCTCCTCTAAATCTTCCTAAACTTCACATCCCTTCCCTGTATTCTTTTGAGAACCTCTGTCATCATTACCCCTCTCTTATTTTCATTCTCCTTAATTATAGGCTCTTTGTAGTTTATCTTCAAAGCCATTGAAACCTCTTTTCCCTAGGAAACATTTTTCACTTTTCCCAGTGGCCTTGTCCAAAGTCAGAATCCTTTGATGTGAGACCTATTTTTCACTTTTTCATTCTTTTCTTTTTAAACTTCCCTCTATACACTGTCCCCATTAAGGGACAAGTTCTGTCTTTAGGCTGATGACATCGTGAATGTGCCTCCACCCTTCCCTTCTCTGTGTTTGAGACCCCAATTCCCTTTTATACTCAGTCAGATTTTTCCCAGTTATGTTCCCATCTCATCCAAGGTGACTGCCTAGTTTACCGTGATTCCTCTGTCCTCTTTAAACATTGTAGAGTCAAAGTAATGGGGCCTAAAATTATGGACATTTTAAATTTGAAATTGCACACGCAAACCTTTGCATGTGCAAAACATTACTTTGTTTGCTACCCCTTGATTGTTCTTCCATGCCCCACTCCAGCGATCTCTGTTACCTTTCTTTCTTACCTAGGCACATCTTTAATGTTAGCCCCACATATTAATGTTAGTGCCATCACAACTAGTGATCACCTTCACTGTGGCTACACAATCACATTGGTGTCCCTGTAAGTGGTGGCACTCATTGAGAAAATGAATCCCTTTAATTCATGAAAGGCTCGGGATGTAGTGGGAAAAGCCCAAGGTTAGTAAGTAGAAATATCTGGACTGAAGTCATGGTTGCTTTTTTTCCCAGTTACTCAGCATGTGAGTTTGTCGTTTCTGTATCATCTTGGAATTTTATTTATGTGTGAAGAAAGGCATTTCTTCCTTTTATGCTTATTGGGGGTGGAGTGATGAGAAAGCGTGTTCAGGTACACAGTCCATTTTCAGCCACAATGAAGGCTTTTCTGTAGTGGTTTCTCACCTTTGGCCCCTAGAAAACTTGCATCAGAAACATATAAAATGAAGATTCTTGATATTTATTTCAAATCTGTGTGTATCTAAGGGTCTGCATTTTAAGCGTACTTTCCAAAGTGAATTTCAAAACTGGACAGATTTATTCATCTTTCCCATCTTTCTCCCTCCTCCCTGTCTTTAGCTTTTCTTGTACCTCCTTTAATAGGACGATGTACATGAGGAATAGGGATTTGAAGGTCAAAGCTCATTATGTCCTTGAGCAAGTAATTTTCACCTTTTGCCCTCTATTTTTTTCTTATGTCAAAACTGTCTACTTTCAGTCATTACTTGGATAAGTTATGTAAACATACCAGGTACTTAGAAGCACACGTGCACATGATAATACTACCCAAAAGAATTAGCACTGTTTCAGGGTTCTCTCTTAATTGAGAATAAGATGTGGTAGCATTCATGCATTCTCTGATAGAATCTGATGTTCTTCTTGTGCTAAACAAAAGTGAGGGGAACAGGGCTCTTTATGTGCAAGCTTGAAAAGGATAACAAAAGTTCAGTAATCAAAATGAATAATTTTATTTAAATTACTTTTAGAAAAATCAAAATTAGAACAAAAATCCTGCAATGAACAAATTATCAAAATTTTAAATAAAAACAGGATTGGTATTGTGATTTTTCTTCTTTTGTCTCAGTCCCTTGCAACAGCACTGCTATTAATCTAAAAATATTGCATTAAAATATTGCTTAGCTGGAAAGATGGCTCAGCGGTTAAGAACACTGGTTGTTCTTACAGAAGACCCGGGTTTGAATCCCAGCACCCACATGGCAGCTAACAACTGTCCGTAACTACAGCCTCAGGGGATCTGACAGCCTCTTCTGACTTCTGCGAGCATTGCACAACATGGGTGCACTTACCTACATGCAGGCAATACACACATACACATAAAATAAAAAAATAAATAACTAAAATTAAAAAAAAAATACTGCTTATCTCAGCCAGGTGTGGTGGCACATGCCTTTATTCCCAGCACTCAGGAGGCAGAGGCAGGCAGATCTCTGTGAGTTTGAGGCCAGCCTGGTCTACATGGCAAGTTCCAGGCCAGCTATGGCTACACGGAGACCCTGTCTCGAAAAGACCAAAAAATAAAATAAAATAAAGTCTTGCTTATCTCAGAACTAGTAGAGAGATGGCTCAGTGGTTAAGAGCACAACTTACGACCATCCCTAACTCCAGGGCCAGGCATTGACCTACACAGGCATTGTATGCACATGGTGCCCCTATGTACATTCAGGCAAAACATTCATACACATAAAATAAAAATAAATACATTTTTAAAATGAAATAAGAATATTGTTTATCTGGATTACTGAGGTTTATGTTTAAGTCTCACATCTAGGCTAAGTGCCGCCACTTGCCCAACTCAGTCCTGGCCCTGGCCCATCTCCATACTGAATCTTTTCAGGATTTAATTAATCGCCCAAAGCAGAACAGACTATTTCTGTGCTTTTTTGCTGGAATCTTTTCACTTTTTGGTAATATTTGTACAAATACTCTTTTGTGATATAGATATTGGAAAATATCTTCTTTTTGAGAATGTCAATATGGATTTGGATATGTCTCAGAAACAAGCATGATCAGGAAAATGATTGTGTCAGAAGTCATGAGACTATAAGTCTAATGTGTGGGGTTCATTTTAGATTGTTCTCAATCGCAGCTAGAAAAACAGGAGTCAACAAAAAAGGGAAAATGCTCAAGTAGATCAGAATCAGCCTGGCAGGAGAAGTGATCACGGAAGGAGATTTTTGTATAATTAAATGTCAGTTTGCATTTTGAAATATTGCCTGCTGCCTCCCACTCAATCACTGAGATGCAAGGGAATATATTCTTTGCAAACCCAGAACTGACAGCAGCACTCATTGAGTTCTCTGTCAAGGTTGCACTGTAGATCAGAGGGATGTGGGCAGACCATTTTCCTAAGGCAGTATAATGTTGCTGATAAACCATGTGGGGCATTGTGATGTCCCCTGTAATAAAATAAAATAGAAGAAGAAAACAAAAACAAAACCCAAAAAGCAGTATAAACCTTTAGCATTTCAGAACAGAGTAGAGTTTTAGGGGTTGTCCAGTTCATTCTGCTTCCTTTACAGAAGAGGAATTTGATGCTCAGATGATGAATGGTTCCTCAAGGTCACTGAACTATCAAGTGACAGAGAAAGCTGTCACTTTCATCCACTTGATGATGGAAGCGTTTGGTAGATTGTGAACAGGTAAAGCATTGGTTCTGGTGTCCTGTTCCTTGAAGGCAGATGATTTTAGAAGCCTTTAGTGCTGATGTGGCAGGACTAGGAAGTGGATAGACTCCTGGACCAGCTGAACACGTATGCTCTCTAGTATTCCAAGAAATGCTTCTATTTTTTTTTTTTCCTGCCCATTCCACCAATGTACACAAATGCAAGCTTGTTGAATCAGAGTCTACAGGAGTAGGCTTGGGCATACAGATTTTGTTAAAAGCTCACTAGTGTTTTCAATGTGCCCTTGTATTAAACACAGCTGCATTGGAGACTTATGTCTTTCTGACAAATATGTCTCTATCAGTCAATCTCAATGTAATGTGCAACAATTCCAGAGTAAGCTTCAGTGGGAATGAAGGGTAAAGCATAGAAGCCTTAGGAAGGAAATACATGAAAAGCAAAGGAAAAGAATTCTTTGCAAACATATATTGCCTCTTTTCACTCTGCCCAACTAATAATGGGAGGCTAGCTTATGTCCATAGTAACAATTCTATAAGGATTTCTACCTTGTTATGTTCATAACTAGAGTAAGCCCTTTAATGCCTGTTGGAATTTCCTGAGCATCTTCCTTGACACACAATTTTTGAAATTTAAAAAAAAAAAAAGTTTTGGGGCTTTCTTCTCACCTGGGATGTAGAGAATGGGGTTAATTAGACTTCTTTTTTGTATATTTTATTTATTATTCTTTATTTTATGTGTATGAGTGTATTGCCTGCATGTATGTGAGTGCACCCGTGTGGTGCAATGCCACGGAGGTCAGAAGAGGGCTTCAGAGTCCCCTGGAACTGGAGTTAAGGATGGTTAGTAGCTGCCATGTGGGTGCTGGGAATCGAACCCAGGTCCTCTGCAAGAGCAGTCAGTGCTCTTAACTGCTGAGCCATCTCTCCAGCCCCTTAGGCTTTTTAAATCATACACCAACACTGATCCCTGGTGCACAAGAAGCGCCTTTCTTATATTTGTTTATTTTCTTCTATTCCCATTTATCCCTCTTCCTAAACAGGCAAAAATTCTCATGTGTTTGGCAAAGTCCTTTAAAAGTCATTCCAGCATTCCAGGAATGTGTTTAGTACTTTAGTGTATTTTACATTTCTCACCTGGCTCTTTGAAGTGAGAGAGAAGAAAGAGCTTGATGGATATTTCAGTGAACTTCCGACAGACAGTACTGTATGGGGGGGGTGTGTTTAGTTGGCACTCCATGTGAAATTACTTACAGCCTTTTCTTAGTAATACAATACTAATGAATTTCACTTGCTGTTGTGAAGGTGTTCCAAAGAGTCAAAAGAATCAATCCAGCCTAACCTATGCATTGTACCATTTGCCCGTTAGCTTCTTCACACTCCCTAGGTATGTACATAGGGTGGCTGCTCACCAGATGCCTATAGATTGAAAAGAACTCACACATGTTTGTGTATTTGAAAATCATGAAATTATTCTACTGTTTGATGCAGTCACCAGTAGATGTTTCATTGGTTTATTAGAATGGCTGAACAAATTGTATGCAAGCTGTTCTTGCAGAGTGATTTTTAGCAGCTTAAAAGCTTTGAAATTAGAAACTTACCTAAAAATAATTGGGAATAAACTTCAAGAACATTTTATAGAGTAAATTTAACAATTACACTTAGGGGCAACAAATCATTTTTTCATTATTTTCCTAGATTTTTTCCTATAATAGAATTATAGGAAAAGTCAACTTTTTCATGGGGGGAAAGTAAGAATGTAAAGACTTTAAATGTCATCAAATGTAACATCAGAAGCAGTGGAGATATTTGGCAAAGATCATTTTTTTTAGATCAATTTTAAAAGGGCAAAAAGACCACTTAAAAGAAAATCAATATGGAAAGAACAGGTAGTCAGGAATAGCAATAAATTAAAAGTTCAAGTAAAATCAACTTGTCATCAGATTCTTGTTACAGATACTGCCCCCATCCCCCTCGGGTCATCTTTAACTGCATCTTTTCTCACACACAGTCCAGGTAGCAGTGAGGTGATGAGTGGTGAACAGTCATGGGGACATCTTCTTTTGTTTTTCACTTGGATGGATGATGCCACCACCCCCTGCTGCCCCCACCCCGGGACCACTCTTGATTTTCAGCAAGACATGTTTTTCTTCTTTGCTCTTCAGTCATTTCTGATTTTGATCCTAATAACCAGATGTCTGACTAACTCAATTGCTCTGATATTTGTGTCATCATGGCCTGTTTTTATCAGTCTTTTATATACTAGACCTTCTTCTCAGTAATTGGGGAGTCTTTGACTACATTGCCTTTGGGAGTAATTTCTCCAGCATGCTTGCAGGGTCATTTCCTGGCATTCACATCATGCCACCAAAGCTGCCAAATGTGGGGTCTTGACCTGGTGTTCTAAATTCTCCAGAGTCATACAAATGGCTGTTTTCTTCTCATGTTACTCTTAAGCCTGTAATACGTGCTGTGTGTTTTGACCTAGCAGAACACAGTCCCTTGTCTAAATTTACCTTAGGTCCCTATTAGTGACAGTATCTTGTAACAGGATAACTAAAATGGAAGAAAAGAACGTGCCAATGACCAGATAACATTGTTCACAGAAAGTATGAATTAATTGATGTCTACATATTAACTATTACCTAAATGTGTGTGTGTGTGTGTGTGTGTGTGTGCATGTGTGTTTTCCCTTGCAACATTGTATTTTCAACTCTTCTAGGCAAAATTTGAAAATATTATAACAGGAAAAGAATGAAAACCACATTATTATTAAAATTATTTTCTGATCTGAAAGAAGTTAATACGAAACCTTACATTCGCTACACATGAACATTCACAGATGTTAAAACATTGCATCTGCTGCACAAATAATGCAGTTTCTGTGACGTTGAAAGAACAAATGATAAAACCTGAGATTTGTCTCAGTGAATTAATTCTAGAGCCATTCCTTTATCTGACAGTTACTCAGAGTTTTTCAGCAATTCATCTTTTGACTTTCAGAATGGTGAACTAGATAAGATTCTAATATCCAGATTTTGTAGGTAAACAGAGACATTTGCTAGGGAAGCTGGACAGATATTATTTACTGGGTGTATGTTCAGCTCCTCTGGAATCACAGCAGTAGGAAGGAAGCTGGGCAGCCCTGTCCTTTTACCGCTGATGAGGTAAGGTAACAAGGGAATAATCTCAAAGACAGAATCTTGGCCCTTCCAGCAAGTTGGCGAGGAAGACAGTACATCATGATGGTCTTCAGAAAGGAGCATCCTAAGCGGTGTTTAACATTTATCTTCCCTGCTGTTGTCCTACACCTTCCAGGTTGACTTTCAGTGTAACAATTCAATAGTGGCCATAGCTACTTACGCAACTGTTTTATGTGTCATTCATTGTTGCGGGTTCTCCTCAGGCCAGCTGTGAAGACCCTAACCTGGATCGGGTCCCCTGCCGATTGGAGGGGCAAGAGGCGCAGAGTCACAACACACAGACTCTGGGAGTCAGGTAGAAGCAAGCACCCGCCGAGGTGCTGTAAGCTTGTTTAATGCAGGAGGGGGCACATCTTATATCTCCCTTTTCTCCGCCCCCAAGTCCCTTTAGTCAGTGTATCATTTTCTGATTGGTCCATGCCATGCAGTCTGTCAGCAGTCACTGGGCTTGCAAGCAGAGTACAGAGGCATGGGCTCCTTTTGGCGGGCTATTTGGGGACCAAGAAGTGAAGTGAATTCTTGCTGAATCCCAGGGCTCTGGGTCCACGCCATCTTTGGAGGCCTCCTGCTACATTTCCACCCTTTTTCTTTAAAAATGACTGTCCAGTGAGAGCCTGTAGGCAGCTCTGCCTCGGGATGACCCCAGGATCGTGGACTGTGCCTGTCTTAGGTTGTCCTATTCGGGCATGAACCTTACCCATCATTGGAGCATGGACATACACGTCCATGTCCTGGCTTAGGTTGATTCAGCCCAACAGGATCTTACCCGTCATTGGCTACCAGCCCTCCAAGGGGGATCAGTTGAGGTGGGGAATTATCTGTAGGAGGCCTAGTACATTTGTGCAAGCCAAGTCTGTTGGGCTGCAAAGGGCGGGTTGAAATCATCTTCGTGTATTGCTCTGAGGGCCTGAGACACCGAGTGATTGAATTTTCTCTGACTGCGGGAACGAAGAACAAGGCATTTAAGAAGTAGAAAGAGAAGAATAATTATGCCTGTCAGGAGTAGGTAAGTGACGATCCAAGATGGGTCAAACAGTGCTTTTAGATTAGACCAGGTTTTTTCTAGGAACCCTGAATTGATGTCCAGTGTGGGGGCACGGGGTTAATTTAGAGCAATAATTTGATTAGTTAGTAATATAGAATAATTAAGAAACTTTTGATTCCAGTGGCCGTGAATATAGTGCACGAGTTGTAGGTGTGCTTCAGTAATATTTTGAACTTTATAGGGGGTGAGACAAAGTGACCTAAAGTGAGGGTCACAAGCTAGCAGAGCCATGTTTTTGGTAATTGGCAGCTCTTCACTTAAGAGATTAATTTGTTGTTGTAACTCATTAATTGGCTGGTGAAGATGTTGATTGATAAGGGACTGAGTGTGAAAGGTAGAGGAGGTTTTGGACATGACCTCATTGAGTGTCTCCACAGTAGTGGAGGATTGGGTGATAGCTACCGCAGCGGTGGTGGCTGCATCTAATGCAAGGATGATGGCTGAGATGAGAGTGGCAGTGACCCCGAAATCCAGTTTTAAGCAGGGGGGGCTGTGACAAGGCTGTTGCTCTATAAGGGTGAGAGCATGGAAGTGGGTTGCATTGGTGACTGGAACCCAAAGGGCCACGGGTTCACGCATAAAGAGAACTATATGAGCAGGATGGTTCCAGCAGGCCGCCAGTACACAGATGGTGTTGGTATCGGAGCAATTGAGTTGTCCCTGAGGGTCGGAGGTAACATTGGCTAGCAATAAGGCAAATGGGGGCCACACACAAATGGGGGTAGGGGGCCAGGATGTCATGTGATCAATGGATGTAAGGATTTTGTTTTTGGCACAAATAGAGGGATTGGTGTTAGTGTAAGTGCCATTGGAAAGCTGAAGGCCCCGCTGTGCCAGTAATGCCTCATGTCCATGCAGGCATGCAGACCACAGAGGTCCCAGTTACCGAGTATTGATTCGCGGTTTGTATGGGAGATCTTAATGCCACAGGGATAGGTGGGAGCAAGTTGTCTCCAAGATCCTAGGGAGTGATTAGAGGGGGAGCGGCTGAGGTGGCAAAAGGGAGGGATGGCATGGTTGGGCTTAGGGTGGCATCTCTGCCATGGTAAAGGGAGCATGAGGAAAAAGGGTGCAAGGGAGTGTGTTCATGGGCAGTTGGGGAGTGGTGGGCATAGAATGCCAGGGCAAAATGGGGGCAGAGAGGTGGCAGTCCCCTCCGCCTCCCTTGTTATTATTGTCCTCAGTGCAGTGAGGACCGAGGTTACATCGGTGTTGTTAAAGGTAGGGGAAAGGCCTTGGAGTTTAAGCATGTAACCAAAGGAGGCACTGCCAGTATAATCTTGGATGGTCAGGTTGAACAGCCCAATGCATGAGGATGCGTTGCTGGTAGTGAAGCATAGAGAGTTATTTAGGGGCCAGGAGCCATTGAGTGATTCCCAGGAAGTAATTGGGTTGGGAGGCCAAGTGTAGAATTAGTTGAATAGAGGGTGGGGTAGGCTGGGGAATGAAGCGATAAGGCCAAGAGTATAGGAGGGGAGGGGACCAAGGCCCAGAGATCATGGGCTGTGGCAGGGGCGGGGAAGAGCAAACCAATAATGTTTAGTCCCTCCCAAGTTGTTTGATAAGCACCTCTCAGGTGGGTCCAGACTCCACCCTCTGCTCTACTGCCTCAGTGACACGGGTAAGGAAGTCCATGAAGGACTCCCCTGACTGTTGAATCAAATTACGGAAAAAGACTTGTGGGTCACGGGGGGAGCAACATTTAAGGGCCTTAAAGACCAAGTCAGAAACTTGTTGAAAATAGGCATGGAGGCCAATAGTAGACTGGGAGATGGGTAAGTATATTGTCCACATCCCATGAGCATGTCCAACATAATGTTGAGGCCATATTGGAGATTTAGGCATGCCTGGCTTTCAGCCTGATCGTCATAGGCTGCGTGCCAGTTTAGAAAGACTGAGGGTTCTAAGACTGCCTTTAGTAAGCTATACCAATCATAGTGGGTTTGTAACTGTAAGGACCACTGGCAAAGAACCTGTTCAAAATATGGGGAGTCAGGGCCTGATTATTGCTCAGCTGCCTTGTGGATAAGAACAAGGTCAGCAAGTGCGGTGGGCAGCCATGGACGCTGTGCCGCATCGGGGCCAACGTTAACTGGAAAAGTGGACAAAGGCGGGTGAGGCTTTAAGGAGGGCAGTCTAGGAGGGAGGGGCACGTTAGCAGGGGAAGGGGCGGGATGGTTACTGTGGGGGGGAGGGTAACTCCTTCCACGGGTAATGGGATAGGGGAATTTTTGGGCATGGTAGTTCATGGAGCTCTAGGAGAGTATCCTGAGATATAGGCAAAGGAGCTCTTTCCTTATTAGAAGTGGGTACAGAGGCAGCATCCACCTCCGGGTCTGGGGGGTCCGGGGGTCCAGGAGGTCCGGGGTCAAGGTAATAGCCAGATCTACACTAGATTGCTCCTGGCAGTGTTTGTTGTAGGCCGAGATGACTTCCTCAGGAGAGGAGGATTTAAGGCTAGCAATGATGGTTAGGAGGATCGGTACAAATGATGTGGGGGGAGTGATCCCTGATCCGACCTCCCTTTTTTGGGCCAGGAAGAGGACCCATATCCACATGTCAGGGTCCCTCATGTTTTCAGGGGAGACCCACAGAACCAAATTAGTGGCTTCATCCCAAAAGTGTTCGATATCTTTTGGTTTTACTTTCAACCCTCTGGTTTTATGGAGCACCTTGAGTGCTGCTGTTTGTGGTTCCCTGCATTGTGGTGGTAAATTGCCCATTGTGGGAGGGTCTCGTGAAGGGGAATTTGCCACAAAAGTAGAAGACGAGGGTGACTACCAAGAGGGCACAAAGGAAGCAAAGAAGCACTGTGAGCCACTAGGATGTAAACTGCCCCGACATGTAAAGGTGTATCGGATCCAAATGTCTTGTGCTCAGTGAGGGACTTCTGGAGGCCATGACACCTCCAGCCGTATGCTCACATGGTGTCTCCGGGACAGGCAACAGGGTGACCCGAAGCCTGGGCTCTTAGTTCGGGGTGGATCAGCCCTTATATGAACTCACCTGGATGAGCCAAGAGGGAGGAAGTGCCAACGTGGACTTTGGGACCACGTGGCGGAGTGTGCCTCCCTGATCTAACAAACTAGTCCAACAATAAAGATGACAGGGTGGAGGGGACAGAGGAGGGGGCTACTCGCTTACCCTTGAGCAGCTGAAGAAACAGACAAGGCCAGGGGCCTACTTTACCGAATGAACCGAGGTTCTGGGTGTCACCAACACCATGGGCAGGAGTCCCTGTTCAGGTGCCAGGTGTTGTGGGTTCTCCTCAGGCCAGCTGTGAAAACCCTAACCTGGATCGGGTCCCCTGCTGATTAGGGGGGGTAAGAGGCATGGAGTCACAGCACACAGACCCCAGGAGTCAGGTAGAAGCAAGCACTAGGTGAGGTGCTGCAGGCTCATTTAATGCAGGAGGGGGCACGCCTTATATCTCCCTTTTCTCCACCCCCAAGTCCCTTTAGTCAGCGAATCGTTTTCTGATTGGTCCACTCCACGCAGTCTGTCAGCAGTCACTGGCCTCACGAGCAGGGTACGGAGGCATGGGCTCCTTTTGGTGGGCTATTTGCGGACCAAGAAGTGAAGTGAATTCTTGCTGAATCCCAGGGCTCTGGGTCCACACCATCTTTGGAGGCCTCCTGCTACAATTAATGACTTTCAAGATATTACATTGGTTTTTCAGCTTCTACACTGAAATACATTGTCTGTTATGTATCATGTTCAAAATTATGATAGCTATAGAATTATATTTGAGAATTAAAAATTTCTTTAATTCAGGGACAGATTTTTTTAAAACTAAAGGAAAAGATAAAAAATTAGAGGGTGGATTGATTTAAATATATTACAAGTAAAAAAATTAAGTACATCCAAAAGCCATGTTGAACAAAATGGCAAGAAATTAAATGGAGTGTTTGTAATGATCTGGGACAGGACTCATATATTTAGTATACAAAAATGTCCCTTAAAAACACTAAGGGACACAAGCTCCAATAGAAAAAAAGGAGCCCAGCAAGGGCCATGCAAGGTCAGGGTGCATATGAAACTCTGCCCAATTATGCTAGCAGATAGATACATTGGAAAACATACTGTACTTGTCAGACTGACAGAATCTTTTGAACAGCTTTCTCGGTGTTGCAAGAATGGGAAATAAACATTTTCACATGTGCCTGAACGAAGTGTAAGTCAGTATAGCTTATCTGGAGGTCAAACTGGCAATAGGCATTAAAAATGACCTGGGAATTCCACCTCCAAAAATTTATCTTAAGGGAATAATCATAAATATGCACAAGGCACAAATACCTTCAAATATTTCCTAGGAATATTTTAAATAGCCGAAAAAGGAAAAGAAATTCTGGGAACGGGGCTCAGTGATGGGCCATTGCCTAACAAGCTCAAGACCCCAGCATCACAGAAACAAAGCAAACAAACAAAAATTCCATGGTATCACTGTCCCTAATTTCCAGGAGAAGTGAGGTGATTTAAGATGACACTTGGTCCTCTCACATCTGAAGGTGTTTGGGTCAATTGCCTACCAGTAGAGAAGGGGGTTACCTAACATTGCTTGGTATTGCCTTGTCTTTTCCTGGAATTATTATATTCAGGAATCAGATATAAGCTCAGCTAAATCATCTCTCTATATAGCCTTATTTTGATGATGTTAGAAAGAGTATTGAAGATGAACCAATGCATTGAAAATGTTCATGGTAAGAAAAAAAGCAGGAAACATATATATAAGCTAAATCATCTCTATATAGCCTTATTTTGATGATGTTAGAAAGAGTATTGAAGATGAACCAATGCATTGAAAATGTTCATGGTAAGAAAAAAAACACA
>NW_008336435.1:975098-990335 GCF_000622305.1 Nannospalax galili
TAAATATATAATCACACTAGGAACAAAGCAAGAAGAATATACTCTAAAATGCATATCAGTTGTGGTGGATTTGAAGGGGCTTTTAAAGTTATTTCCCAAATTTTCTGCATTGAATTATAAATTGTAAAAAATGTGTAGGGGCTGGAGGTATAGATTTGAGGTAGATGGTTTGCCTAGTATGCATGAAGGCCTGGGCTTAATTCTTAGGATTACAACAAACAATTTATGAGAGTATCATATACACACAGAAAAGTAAACCTACTGTAACTGTCAATGAAATTCTAAAGCTGAGCACACCTGAGTCAGTAGCTTCCAGCTCAAGCCACAGAATTGTCTTCAGTGCATTCTGTGTTTGCCCCAAGTCCATACCTACCGCCATTACCCTTCACCATCCTCCAAGGCAATGACCACCCTGACTTCTAACAACATTAACCAGTCTTACTTGTTTCCATATGTTATATAAATAGATTAATTGTAGTTTGTAAACTTTTGCTCTCTCTAGTATTATTTTTAAGATCCAACCATATGGTTATTTGTAGCTGTCATTCGTCCTTTTTGTTCTATGTTACTCCTTTGTAGGATTAATGTAGTGAATTAAAATAATGACATACCCTTCAAACTCTTTTTGAAAATTTATTTTTATTTTATGTGTATGAATGTTTTGTCTGCATGTATGTAGGTATATCACACATGTGCAGTGCCCACAGAGGCCAGAAGAGGCCATTAGATTCCTTGGAACTGGAATTATAGATGGTTGTTAGCTGCCAGGTGTGTAGGAACTGAATCCAGGTGTTCTGAAAGAACACCCATCCCCTCTGCCCCCTTCTCCTCTTTAAACAACTTCTTCTTCTTCTTCTTCTTCTTCTTCTTCTTCTTCTTCTTCTGAGACTATTACAAAGTCCCACAACTGGTAAAAATGCAGGGAATAAATAACTGTAGGGTACCAAGGTCCCATTGATACATCTACAATGCAACCCATATACCCAAGGCTCAGGGAGCACAGCAGAAGAGAGGACAGAAAGGTTGTAAGAGCCAGAGGACCAGGAAGCCTGCTGCTGGACACTATGTAGACCAGGCTGGCCTTGAACTCACAGAGATCCTGCCTGCCTCTGTCTCCAGAGTGCTGGGATTAAAGGCATGAGTCACCACACCTGGCTTACTCTTTATTAATTTTTTAATTAGCATACAAAATAACAGATTTCCTTAGACCTTGTATACTCTTGATGGACATTTGAATACTTTTTTGTTTGGGACTGTTTTGAATGAATAATGCTTCTGTACACATTCTAGCGAACATGTATACATTTGAAGAATATATCTACATGCTTATGTTGGCTATGTAGCTAAGAATTAAATTGCTGGATCTTAGAGTATGTACATGCTTAGCCAGTTTTCTAAATGATAGTATCAGATTGCACATCTAGCATCTGTCTGCCAGGTTTGGTTATTCTGTGGTTGTGAAAAATGGCTTCTGGGAAAGCCTTTCATTACAAATGTGGACATGCTGCTTCTTTTAGAAAACAAAGAAGGGAGAACTGCAGGAATGACTTTTACCTAATCTTATAACCAAAGTTAATCTTATATTTTGAGATCATTTAACATTATCTTGGCTTGTTTATAATGTAAACAAGCTTCTTCCAAGGCCTTGTGCTTCTCTTGTAACCTGAACACAAGCTTTTATTTTTTGTGACCCTCTCCTGCTTTTGACCCAGAATGTGTGTGTATGTGTTGCGTGTGTGTGTGTGTGTGTGTGCACTGTATAAATACCAAGCACAGTAAGCAGCAAATATTCATCGAAAGCAACAAATTATCCTGTGTGTGTTGTAAGCAACAGATGAGATTAGATTGACAGGATCTGTTTGTGATTGTGTGTGCTAAGTCAGTAGGAGCCAGAAAGAGAAAATCCCCTGATAAGAAGGTTCTGCTTTTCCTTCCCCATTTAGTGCTGAATGTATGGTTCCAATAAAGAGAGAGAAAGGCTTTTGTACCAAAAAAAAACCAGTTCCAAAAGCACAGTTGCAGAAAAAATGTGAAGGAATAAGTTTTCAAGAACAGGTCTCACCCCATTCCTGGTTTTAAAATGGATGCTAAGAGTCAGGCTGCTTTTGTTCAAGCAGCACTGCAATGTGGCATCACACTACTGCATAGGTCCTCACCAAACACTGTATTTTCTGTTGTTTATTTTAACCATTCTAGTGAGGACAGTGACATCACATTGTAGTGTTAATTTGTGTTTCTCTAATGCCTGAAGAGGTAAGATGCTCTTCGTTTGTTTCTGAATTCAGGGATTTGCTTCGTTTTTATGGTGGGTTGTCTGTCTTTAAAACTTTAATGGAGCTTTCATGTAGAAATTACTTTTTGGATATATATGAATCTTTTCTCACTCTGCTTTGTCTTAGTGGTGCCTTTAGATAAAGAAACAATTTTTATTTTACAGCATTTACTTTTTTTTTCATCTTGAGATTAATAATTTTTATGTCTTTGCCTACTTTAAAGTCTAATGAAACCATTCTTTTATCCTTTCTTTAGCATTTAGATTTGTAGGTCTCTTGAAATTGATTTGTGGTGTTCAGTAAAGATCAAAATACTTTTGTCCAACTTAGATACCCATTCAATTCATTCCATTTATTGAAACAACCATCCTTTTACCACTACTCTATCAATTTGGTTATAAATTAGGACTCTCTCAAATGCACAAACAGCACTCCCCCACATTCATATCATAGTCTGTTTTTGGACTCCCCTCTGTTCTGGTCAGTTAACTTTTTTCCTTCAACTAAAATAGGCTGTCTTAATTTATGCTTTAGTCTCATGATAGTCTGTGATCTTTAGTGATTCAAGTCCTTCACCTTCCTGGTTCTTCAGAATTGCCTTGGCCATTCTTGGGTCTTTGAACTTCGACATACATCTTAGAAGCATGTCAATTTCCAAAAAAGTAAAACTCCTAGGATTTTAACTATCATTACTTTGAATTTACTAATTGTGGAAAATAAACATTAGTTTTGTAATTAGAAAATGCAAAGTAATTTTTACAACAAAGTACTACTAGGTCAGGATTTTTTAAAAATAGTCTTGTTTTCCAAAAGGATAATTATCCTTGTAGTCAAGTCATATATATTTTAAGTGCATTCTAGCAGATTAAAAAGTAACTCTAGTTATTAGTTCCTCAAACATATCATGATATTTGGCTTGTTTCTTTCTGTAAAAAGTGCAGAGAGACCATGTTTGAGCAGTCTAGCATGAATTGGTGCTTCCAACAATTTAGCAACTCCTTAATGGCCTCTTGTCACCAAGAAGTGTACTGTGAACCTAGGTGACCATTTGCTGTGTGTAACTTGAGGCAGTCTCAGTTTATATCTATTGATATGACATTGTAGCATTTTTTTTCCTGGGTGAAAGTGTGTTGATTTTAATGACTAGTCAAATAAAACACCTATATAAATTTGATTGCTACTTTTATTCCCAATGCCATACCAAGATATTGCCTAACCAAGTAGTTTTCTTTGTGAACATGTTATCATAAATTAGAACTGCTCAAATGTTTCTAAATGTTACTTATACATACCTGATTTGATGCTTATACATACCTGATTTGAATGTACATACAATGCTTATACATACCTGATTTGAATGTATATTATCAACAAAAGCCCTCTTGAGGGATTAGGAAGAATAGCCTATGGTGATGCTGGGGGTAAAATGACTTCTTGACTGAGAGAAAGGGTATTAAGGGTAATTCTAGTACTTTCAATTAAATTTATAAAATTATGACTTCCTTTTTTTTTTAAAGTTCAGTGACAATTTTATTAGAGTTTGAGAGAAAAACCAGGGAGTGTGCAAGCTGTAAATCTTGGCAACTGCCAGGAAGAGGGAGATGGAGAAGACGAAGAAAGTCATGTCTTCAAGAAAGCAGGCAGATTCAGCAATGGAGGTTGGCAAGTAGCTACATGGCAGAAAGGGAGGGAGACTTCAGAAGATGAGTGAAAAATCCCAGAGTGCCAGAGAAAGCCTGTTAGACCTTTAGCATGAGATAAAGAGAAGGAAAAGGGAAAAGACATTCTTGGTGCTGGGATGTGGGTCTGAGTTCAGAGGGCACCAGATTCCAGGCTCTGGTTTCCCAGCAAGAAGGATCGCACCAGGGTGCCATGATTAGAAAAAGAGACAAATAACTAAGAAAGAGAAAGCACTCTTGAGAAAGGAATAGGCTAGTGGGCTAAGGAAACAGAGCTCCCCAAACTGAAATCATTCCTTTTTTAATGGACATCACTGTCCAATGTGGGCTATTGACTTGCCCGTCTTCTCTTCCACCCATAGGTTCAGTGTCCTGTAGGATTGCTTATTCCCACTTCATATAAAGACTTAGCTGTAGATCTGTTGGAGTGGTTCCACGGTTCATAGGAAAGTGCTCCTGGTTGCACCCTTGCCTGGGCAGTCGGGAGTGGCAGGAACAAGGCCGCCATGTCTGGCTTGCCTGGGTTGTCGTACTCTCTCCTGGGCTTTGTTTCTGTCTTACACTCATTTACTAGGCAGGTTAGAGGACAGATGCAATCAGGACATCCTTACCATAAAGAGGATTATTGAGCCCAGTTAATAGCATCTCTCTTTCTTATAGCTGGAAGTATACCAAATATATATTTTAGTTGAATATCAAAGGCCAAGTGTTGAAACCAGTTATTCATAGGAATAAATTTTAATCTGTCATTAATATAACTTGTGATATGTAAAAATAGAAAACTGCATCATATTACGAGTTTAAGTTTTATTTAATTATCTCTTTGGGATAATCATTTTCAGGTAGGAAAGCTGGTCTTTTGCTTCTGATTCATCTTCAAAGGATGAGAATTCCCTAATAACATTCTTTTTCTAAATTTCATGCTGTGTAATGAAATTAAATAAATAAAAGGTAAATATAGTGCTTGAAGATTATTTAATATCATGAAAGCTGCTATATCACTTAATTCTACAAAGATTATAGTTATGGTACAATCTCACTTTTATCCTAATATTATTTAACTATTTGCAAATATTTGTATCTCAAAATAAGTATGTACCTTCTATATCTATTTAGGTAGTGCTAGATATAGCTATCAATCTGTTTCTCTAACTGAAAATTTTACAAACTGTACGTAATGGTAACAACTTTCATTATTAGCATTAATTACTGAAAATTTTACATTGCGTACTGTTAACTTTTGTTTTTATAGTTTTTAAATTTTTTGAGGATTTAATACATGAGTATTGTATTTATATCATTTCCATCCTTCCCATTCCCCCTTCAACCCCCCCACATCCTCCCCCTTTCTCCCTCTCAATTGTGTTATTGTAATATTTTATACTTGCAATAGGACACATAACAGTTTTTCTTCTTTTTCTGAATAGTATTTTTATTGATTATTTGAGAATAGCATACATTGTATTTTGATCATCTTTAGACCTCTTCCCTCAGAACTTCTCCCCCCTCAACCCTCTTTCCCATCTCCTCTCAGATCCGTTCCCCACTTCCTTACCTCCCTCACTTCGTATCTTCTAGTCTTTTTAAACATATATACTTATTTTATAGTTTTTATTCATTATTTTTATTTTATGTGTATGAGTGTATTGCCTGCATGTAGGTAGGTATATCCATGTCATACAGTGCCTGAAGGGGTCAGAAGAGAGTGTCTGATCCTCTGGAACTGGAGTTACAGATGGTTGTTAGCTACCATGTGGGTGCTGGGAATTGAACCTGGGTCCTCTGCAATAGCAACCAGTGCTCTTAACCATTGAGCCATCGCTCCAGCCCCCTCTATTCTTTTTTTTTAAAGATCTATTAAATATAATTTGTGTTCCTCAAATGTTCTTGGGTATGTGGGTCCTTACCCCAGAGCCTGGTCAACCAAAGTAGGAGGATACAAAGTTAGCACACAAAAACCAGTAGCCTTCTCATAAACCAAAAACAAACATACTGAGAAAGATGATTCCCATTCATGAGAGCCCCAAAAAAACTAAAGTATCTTGGAATAAGTCAGACAAGGAAGCAAACACTTGTATACTCCAAATTTTAAGACATTGAAGAAAGAAACCGAAGACAATACCAGAAGATGGAAAGATCTCCCATGCTCTTGGATCAGTAGGATCAATATTGAGGAAATGACCATACTACCAAAAGCAATTTACAGATTCAACACAATCCCCATTAAAATTAGTACAATTCTTTATAGAAATTAAAAATTAAACTCATATTTCATATGGAGGCATAAAACCCCGAGATATCCAAAACAATCCTGAACAATTAAAGAACTAGGAGGCATCACCATCACTTCTTTCAAATTAAACTACAGAAATACAGTAATAAAAACAGCATGGTACTGGCATTAAAAACACATTGATCAATGAAATAGAATTGAAGATCCAGAATTAAGTAGATGCACTCACATCCACCTGATTTTTTATAATGGGGCCAAATTTTCACATTGGAGAAAAGACAGCATGCTCAGCAAATAGTGCTGATCAAACTGGATAGCTACAAGTAGAAGAATGATACTAGATCCCTGCACCCTACACAAAACTCAACTCCAAATGGATCAAGGACCTTAACAGAAGACCTGGTATCTTGAATCTGATAGAGGAGAAAGTAGGGGATATGCTGGAGTTTATAGGCACAGGAAAGGGCTTTCTGAACAGTACTTTAATAGTGCATAAGATCAACAACTGACAAATGTGATCTCGTGAAATTAAAAAGCTTCTTGTAGCAAAGGACACTGACACCATCATTTGAGTGAAGAAGAAGCCTACAGAATGGCCAAAAATCTCTACCAGCTGTACTTCTCCTTACCAGCTATACATCTGATTGAGGATTAATATCTAGACTACATAAAAAACTAAAAAAGCTAAACATCAGAAAGCCAAACAACATAATTAAAAATTGGGGCAAGGAACTAAACAGAGAGTTCTCAAAAAATGAATCACAAATGGCTGAGAAATGTTCAAATGTTTCCTTTTTCAAATAAAAGTTAAATGTATTAAGCATATTACGAATGCCAGCTATGGTGGTGCATGCCTATAATCCCAGCACACAGAAAGTTGAAACAGGTCAACTATAAGTTTGAGGTCAGCCTGGTCTGCATAGTAAGATCCCATTTCAAACAAGCATATAAGGATATTTTCAATTCTAGCTTTATCTGAAGTACACATGTACAGCTGAAATTGATATTCTGATTTGGAGAATAAATTACATTTCTTATCCTCATTATTAAAATTGTGCTGTCTGAATATGATAGCTTTGGGCATCAGATCAAAGGTCCAGAAAAGGCATTTGTTTACAGACACATGCAACTGTTAGTTTGAAAGTTAAGACCAAATTTACTATGAGCTTTTGAGTAAAGCTAATGTACATTTGAATTAATCATAGCACTTCCTTGATCTTAAAGAACATCTTCTAAATGCTAGACATCTAATTGGCCTTGATTGTGTCATGGTGAATGAGATTAAAGTTCATTTTCTTTACATTTAGATGCTCAAATGGCCTCACCTTATTTGTCCACCATATTCCCTAACTAAAATTAGTTCAAATGTGGAGCTAAGGATGTAGCTCAGAGTTAGAGCTCTTGCCTAACATGCACAAAAATGTGAGTTCAATCCCTAGCACCACAATAAAAATAAACAAACAAATAAATTCTCATTCCTACTTAATGTAGGAATTCTAGTATTTTATCACTTTTTTCATCTTACTAATTTTTTGGATCCTCAAGGTGTCCTAATACCCTTGTTTAATGTCTAAATGAGTTGGCTGATTCCAGACTCCTGTCTCTTTTGTAGGTTAATAGCATCTTTTAGTCTCTTGCTGTTACTCCCCCATACATGGCCTTCACTTCAAGTGCCACCCCAGACTCTTTCACAGTGCTCCACAATAATAGGATCAGTTATAATGTTTCAGTGACTTCACTGATAATTTAAAGATTTTCTCTTTTAGATATGTGTGTGTCTGTGTATGGGTATGTGCACATGAGTGGAGGTGCCCTCAGAAATTAGAAAAGGGCATCAGATTCCCTGGAGTGGAATTACAGGTGGTTGTGAGCAGTCACATGATATAAGTGCTGTGAACCTAACTTGGGTCTTCTACAAGATCAGTATGCACTCTTAACTGCTGAGCCATCTCTCCAACACCAGAATGTTTTGAAATGGGACAAGAGAACACTGGTGAAGAACTTGACATTGTTACTTGACACAGAGGTTCACTGGGTTTCTAGACCAAAGCCCCCAGAGGTGTTCTCCATTGTGAAAGTCTTTTCTGCTCAGTCTCAGGCCCATTACCATGTGTCAGGAGTCAGTTTCTTTCTTCACTACAGGAATGCCTGACCTGAGTTTCTCGTATCTGGACCATAGGTTTCCTTCTCCTCTAGACTCATCCCTTTGTTTCCCATGCCTACAAATCTTCTCGTATGACAGACAGTGGAAATCTCTCTTCTTGTTTAAAAAATAGTTTATTACTTTATTTTATGTGTATGCGTGTATTACCTGCACGTGTGTTAAGTGCACCTTTGTCTTGCAATGCCCACAGAGGTCAGAAGAAGGCATCAGATCCTCCGGAACTGAAGTTACAGACAGTTGTTAGCCACCATGTGGGTGCTGGAAATTGAACCCAAGTCCTCTGCAAGAGCAGTAAGTGCTCTTAACCATGGAGCCATCTCTCCATTCCTGAAATATCTCTTCTCTCCTACACCTATCCACAAAAATATGGCTACCTTTTTCTTGTGGCCATTAGGATAAAATATAAAAAAAAGAACTTGCCTCCAAATCCCAAAATTGTGCTTATTTAACCCAGCGGACAGAAAATACAGGTCATTATATGCCGGGGGTTCGAACCAGCGACCCCCAGGGAGGTGATGATTGGGGATGAGTAAGCATGCTGTTTGCCAGCCCATGCCACCCCCATTACCCGGGGACACTCAGACGCAACGGGGAGACTAGTCAGGCAGGGACTCATTTATTGCAGGTGTTACAAAGCTTATAAAGGCACCTGGAACTCCCCCCTCCCCCCCTGAGGGTGTATCTTAAGGATGGTCACGGGCTGAACATGCACACCTCAGCGGTGCGGAAGTATTCTTCAGACTTTCAAAGCAAGCCAGCTGCACCCCCAGTAACTTCCTTTCAGACCTATGCAAGGTGGGGCCTTTAGGTCTCCACAATTATACAATACTGCTTGGTTTGCACTTCAGCAGTCCTTAGCCCTTCTTCCTTCTGAGGTAGGATGTGTCCTGCCATTCCATTCCTACTTATCTGGCAAGGTAGTGGGGAACTGCACTCATCTCCTAAGATAATTAGAAAAATGTTTCAGGGACAATATAATTTAAATCCACTTACAAGAAATAAATACTTCACAAAAGAAAATAAAATTTTCAGAGATACAGCTGTGCTATAGTGAGGACACCTTTTATATGATTACGGAAGGCAGATTGATATCCTTGGAACCGTATTAAGAGTCTCCATTACAGAATATTCCGAGTCTTTGTTTTGCCTTCACATTATAGGAAGAGACTCTAAGATGTTTTTCCTCCAAATGAAGGAGCAATGTGTCCCCAAAGCTAGTTCAAAACTTTTTTCCAAGGGGGAAAGAAATTATTAGAAGCATTGCTATGCAGTTTTTTATTCAATTATTAGCATCAGCATCTTTGGGGATTCAAACTAGATCAGCATTTCCCATCACAGACTATTTCACTAGCACTCAACAAAGTACTAGTAGGTGGTTGGAAAAATGCAAATGAGCAGTCTAGTGAAATCAAACATAGGCATTATTTCAATCAAATATAATAAAGTTAAAATGCCTTAGAAGTGTGCTCAAAGGACTTTGGGGACTGTTGTACAAGAAAATCTCCATAGTCAAACTCTTGACAATGAGTGGAGGGAGGGGGTGGGTGATTTCCTCTTGTTGTTTATCAGAGCTCTCTTTATTTTGTTTTGCTGTCCTGGAAATTGAATTCAGGACCTTGCACATGTTAGGGAAGCATTCTGTCACTGAGTTATAGCCCCAGCCCCAAATTCTTATTTTAAAAAATTTTTATTTTGTATGTATGTGCTTTGCCTGCATGTATGTAAGTGTACCCATGCATACAGTGTCCACAGATGTCAGAAGAGGATATTGGATCCCCTAAAACTGGAGTTAGGGATGGCTGTTAGCCATCATGTGGGTGCTGAGAACTGAACCCAGGTCCTCTGCAAGAGCAGCAAGAGCTGTTAACCATTGAACTAACTCTTCAGCCCTGAATTTTTCTTTTTTAAAAGTTGTTTATTTTAGATGTTTTTTTTTTCCAGCACCATAGGGCAAGGACAGCATGTTAGTAGTGTTAAATCAATGTCAAATTGAGCAAAATCAAATATAACCTCCCATGTCTGTATTACATAATAAATACTGAACAATACACAGAATGAACATACTCACTGACCTCTCAGTTTTCTCCAAAACTGTTTTAGGGAAGCCTAATACCTAGGAAGTCAACTCATTGTCTTCCCTAGAAGGAGAAGTTTAAGAGTTCTAGATACTTGCAACATGAGGAAGTGAGAAAGAGTCTGTATTACTTCTGATGTCTTCTACTTTTGTGTTTTCATTTTCACAAAGTTTGCCCAAACCTTTCCTTGGCACATTAGGGCTTTATTCCCTGCTAAACGCATCAGTTCTTATGCATCAGTAATAATGTGTGGATACTGAGTTAAGTCTGTCGGTGTTGGGGTGCAACTTCCCACAACAGAAGTAAAAGTTCAAGCTTTATTTTAAAAAAAATAATGAACTTGGTTGCTATGTTCACAGCTCATACACACCTTAACCAGGAACTGCAGCGAATACACACACACACACACACACACACACACACACACACACACACAAAACATATACACTGCATTCATTTATTCAGCCAGTATTTATTAAGTGCTCTTTTGTACTAGCTACAATATTGGATTCCAAGGATACAGAGGATACAGGATGAATAAAGCAAAGTTCTTAACCTCAGGATCTTGAAATTTAGTTTCCAATGAATTTACTCCACTCTTGTCATTCTTTCCTCTACATTTCTTGCGGTACTGTACTGTAGCATCTTTCAGACTGGCATCCTTTCCGCACCTCATTCATTATTGCTTCCTGGTGTCCAGCTTCTGGCCTGCACGATCAATAACAATTACTGAGTTTGTAAATAAGCAAAACTGCACAAATGTAATAAGGTCCAATGAATATTTAAAGTGATGACATGAGGGCTGTGTGCGATCCTGGCTATATGATATGAGTAAAATACTTTAGAGTGCAGAGTCGGGGGAGAGGCCTTGGAAAGGGAGTGTCAAGAGGACTTGAAATTGAGGAGTGATGCGACAGCTGTCCATGATGTGGCAATGAGGAATTATATAGCAACTTTACAATGAGAAGCATTGCCTCTGGACTTGCAATCCAAGTATTTTAAGGACAAACGGCAAGTGGTTACAGTGAATTGGCTTGAGTGAGGAATGAGATCACGGATCTGTGAGGTGGAGGCAGAGCCTCTCACACCTCCATGGAAGTGTGGTGGTTTCTTTTATGTTTTCCGTGGGATGTGGCTACTCTTGCCACACAATGTGTTTCTCTACATGTGAAACAGAGATACTTTCACTTCTAAATCAGCTTCTGGGTTTTTTCCAAGTTATAAGAACTACTAGATAGCTATGCATGTGGTGCTGGTCCTACAGGAAGTTTTTACCTTAGAAAATTTTAGCCATCTAACCATCTCCTGATCATTGAAAATCATTCATTCTGAATATACACTGATCATTCATTTTCGGTCCCTTTTCCAAAAAGAAACTTGAGGACCTGCCTTTCTCATTCCTTCATTCCCTTCAGAATATCTCATTCTTTCATGGATGATAAGGTGTGAGCCAACCCATAGAATAGCACAAAAAGAGCATAGAACATTTTGCCCACTTGCCTTGCCTTGTCCTGACCTCACAGAAGCCTTCTGGGCAGTCTACGGCAGTGTGCTGCCTACTGCTGTCTTGAAAATCCTGAAGCTTCAAAGGACCATCTGTCCCATGCATACAAAACATGCCATGTAAGATAGTCTGATAAAGAACTTTAAAATAGCAAGTGGAATTTTTCTCTCATTTTCTACTTAAACTTGCTGCTAACCTTCTCCTTAGCCAGAAAATTGACATTATAAATGCAATCGCATCCACACATAGTATAAGTCTATGAATTCTTTCATCTCAGATTCTAAGTGAATGTTGAGACTCTAAATATTTGCCACCTCCAGGTTCTTTTCCCAAGACCTCTGGAACTAAATATTCTGGTTGAAAATGGCTATAAGAGGGACCCAGCTTTAGTTTGTCCTCAGGGAAGATGAGGATGTGTGGGGAATGAAGCTGGAAAGAGGACTGATAACTTGCCATGATGGGCACCCCTCCTAAGGCATTGCATTCACTGAGTAGCCCATGGGTGAGGTTCTGAAGACTTGAGGAATCCCTTAGGGGAGTAGCAGTGGGAGAAGGCACAAACTTTAAAAGATTCTGATTTCTTATTTTAAATATACATGTTTAAATAAATTGTAAAGCGTAACATTTCTAAGACAAATTACAGCAGCCAGAAAAGCAGAGGTAGCTGGTTTATATTTTAATAATATAAAAAGCCAGGTGTGGTGGCACACGCCTTTAATCCCAGCACTTGGGAGGCAGAGGCAGGCGGATCTTTGTGAGTTCGAGGCCAGCCTGGTCTACATAGTGAGTTCCAGGACAGCTGGGGCTACAGAGAGACCCTGTCTCAAAAAAAAAAAAAAAAAAAAAAAAAAAAAAAGTCATCACTTCTACTTCAAATTCAAAGGGGAACATTATGATGTACATCTTGTTTCTGTGAAATTCTATGTTAATTTGCAACATGGCCAAGGCCAGACATCTCCAGAGAAGTCAGATTTTCAGATGGAAGTGTCATCAGTCCTCATGTGACTCAGGGTCTTGGTTGCTTGAGTGAAAATGTAACACTTAGGTTTCAGCGATTCAGTAAGATTGGTGTCTGGTCTGGCTTTGCAAGGTTCAGAGTTCTTATTTTCCTTGTTTTACAATGGTTCAGTGTTCGCAATAGTGTCTAAGAGGGATGAGCTCACTTAAGGATGGTTTATCAATTCATTTACTAATTATTGTGATATATTTTAATATTTTGGGAAGAGGGTATAGTAAGTAATATGTTTGAAAATGTTTTATATGGCACTGGTATTTCCTAAATTTTTTCAGTATCCATTTTTATTGAATTTTGTGCATTTCATATAATACATCTTAATCACATTTAGACTCTTTCCTGTTCTGAATCCCTCTATAGCCACCCCCCCCACCTGATTTCATGCATTCTGTCGTATATGTTAAGGCCTGTCAAGTTTGTGTCCCCAGATATCCTTCAGTGTAAGTTCATCCACTGGAGCCTGTTCATCCTATCTAACATCATTCTCTTAAAAAAGACCAGCTCTTCCTCACTCAGCAGTATTCAACTGCTAATATTTCCTTGGTTAATGTTGGGGCCTTCTTCCCATTTCCCCAGTTCTATGCTGGATTTTTCACTGGTTTGAGTTTGCATGGATCTTGTGCATATTGTCACCACTGCTTTAAGTTCAAATGAGTAAGTTCCCAGAGACCCAGAAAACTCTGTTTCCTTGTAGTCACCTTCCTCCAACTTCAGCTTTAAAGCCTAATAACTACAAACAGTGACCAGCACAACTATCTTTATTGGTGCAGTAGTGGCACTTTCTAAAGTTTTATGAGATATTGAAATTAAAGTACAAAAGCAAACATGTTGATATGTATATATACACACACACATATATATATACATGTAATTCAAATCATGTTTTAATAATAACAGTTCTTTTCTCCAGATTACATATAGGGGTTGCTTAAACCTGCTTTATACATAATTTGTATAGATTTTTTAACTCTAAAAATTTATTGAGAATTTCATATAAGGTGTTTTGATCAAATCCACATCCACTCCCATTCCTCCAACTCCTCCCATATCTCCCCATCACTTTTTTTAAACAACTTCATCTTTCTTCTTTCTTTCTTTCTTTCTTTCTTTCTTTCTTTCTTTCTTTCTTTCTTTCTTTCTTTCTTTCTTTCCTTCCTTCCTTCCTTCCTTTACCTCCATTCCTCCCTCCCTCCCTCCCTCTCTCCCTCCCTCTCTCCCTCCCTCCTTCCCTTCCTTTCTTTCTTGGTTTTTTGCTACTCTAACATTCCCCCCCTCTGAAGAGGTAACCCTCTTTTTTAAGAGAATGATGTTAGATAGGATGAACAGGCTCCAGTGGATGAACTCACACTGAGGGATATCTGGGTACACGCTCCCAAATACTTTTGACATTTTTGGCCTTTGGAACAGAGTATGAGGCCCAAGGACATTTTGACTTTTAGCCAAGACACTGGCTACTTTTCTTTGGGGCCTTTCTACCCTAACTGCCTAGCCAATTCCTACCTCCTGTTCTTATCACACCATCCTCTGAAAGGGTTACCCACATTGCCTATAGGGAATCAGGATGCAGACTGCTCTGGCTTCTTCCATGCTGACTAGGGACACAGGGTGAGGCAATTGTATAGATTTTAAGGAAAAAAATACTGACTTTGTGGAGAACTGAAAGGGATAGGGAATATTTTATATTATTTTTATTTTTTCAGTTTATTATGTATTTAATAACCACATACTTAGAAGAAGAATTTCATTATAACAGCATTGACATATTCAATAAAAATTTCCAGAGCTAAGCTGCATCTCTTTCAAAATTGGCTGTAAATTTTTAGGGTTACGGTTGAATTAATACAGTTATATAATATTGTACTCAGTATAAACCCTATAAGACATAAAATTAAATGAGGTTTTAACCTTTAAAAAGGATCTCCATTTCACTATTAAAATACACAGTTTCATACAGAAAAATTCATTTTCAATACAACTGACACTAAGATGCATATGCATTTCTAATCTCTATATATCTGATTATTACTAGTCACAGTTGGTTACTTTCTGAGCTACTTTCTGAGCTCATTGGCATCTGAGCATGGATATAAAGTCATCAGGTAGATTTCAATGGTAATGCTTTTCACATCTACTAATTATTATTCTTATTTTTTTAATTATTTATTTCATACCAAATGACCAGAAGAGGCATTTCATTACAGCAGCATTGACATATTCAATAACAATCTCCAGAGCTAAGATGCTTCTCTTTCAAAATTGGCTGTAAATTTTTAGATATATCATTGAATTAATAG
>NW_008336435.1:991007-991516 GCF_000622305.1 Nannospalax galili
AGCCCAAACCATCTTATTCGACTATATACACACTTCCCAGATGGCACCCTCCCATAGCATCCCTCCCTGCCAGTAGAGCCCTTATACTCTGATATCCCTGCTACTGCCTGCCGTTTTGTCACCACCCCCAGCCATTCCCCACTACTTGTCCTTCTGGTGAATCTAGTCAGCCTATCTAAAGGTCTTTGTTTTAGGAGGGTCAGGTGTTCCTCATCTAGTGGTATTCAGTTGTCAATAGTCCTTTGGATAAGATTGGGGTCTGCTGTTCAATTTCCCAGTTCTCTGCTGGGTTATTATCTGGGAATCCCTTTGGCCACCCTGGCCAACAACTCAGAAGGAGGTATCACATGTCTGGCATTGTTGCTTGCTATGTAGCCTTTAGCTATATGTATGGTCTCTTATGAAATTATATTGGTCCCTTTAATCTTTGGTTATACTTTCCCTTTGGGTGTTTAAGACTACACAGTTGGTCCAGATAAACCAATTTATTTTTACTCTTAAGGTCGTTT
>NW_008336435.1:992014-992724 GCF_000622305.1 Nannospalax galili
TAGTAGGTTGTTGGACTAATATGGTTCCCACTGGTTTTCAAAGCTAGCTAGGCATTGTTTATCTCTCACATTGTCTCACCCCTCCATCATGGTTTTCCCTCTTAAGGTGCCCCCATTGCCCCCCTTTCTCCTGTAATAATACCCTTCTCCTGTGGCCCTACCTCTCTTGAGCTCCTTCTTTCCCTTTATGCCCTAGGTTCCTTGTATACCCTTCCCTCCCCCCTCCCTTAAATTAACCCAAGTTTTATCCATATCTCCCTTATTAAAGCCTATTTCCTACTGTTTTTCTCTTTCAGGTTATTTCTTTTCCTTTACCTCCCTGTTTCCTTTCCATTATCCTGGTTTCTGTAGTTATGTCTGGTTGCATACTTATCAGAGTCTGGTTCTAGGATCCACACATGAGGGAGAACATATGTCGATTTTTTTCTGAGTCTGTGTTACTTCACTTAGTATAACAGTTTCTAGTTCCATCCATTTACCTGCAAATTTCATGATTTCATCTTTCTTTACTCCTAAGTAAAACTTCATAGTGTAAATGAACCACATTTTCATTATCCGCTCGTCAACTGAGAGACATTTAGGTTTCTTCCATCTCTTAGCTATTGTGAAGAGAGCAGCAACAAACATGGATGTACAAGTGTCTCTGCAATAGGATGAGTTCTTTGGGTATATGTCAAGGAGTGGTATAACTGGGTCAAATGGAATGAGAA
>NW_008336435.1:994722-994882 GCF_000622305.1 Nannospalax galili
GGTCGATTTTGGAGAAAGTTCCATGGGGTGCTGAGTAGAAAGCATGTCCTTTGGTGCTTGGGTGGACTACTTGGTAGATGTCCGTTAAGTCCATTTGATATATGGTATTGTTTAATTCAGATGTCTCTCTGTTAACTCTCTGCCCTGTTGACCTATCTAA
>NW_008336435.1:995706-1015057 GCF_000622305.1 Nannospalax galili
TTCTTTTCTGGTCCTGTCTGTTTGGTGTTCTATATGCTTCTTGTATTTGTATGTGCATATCTTTCTTTAATTTTGAGAAATTTTCTTCCACAATTCTGTTGAAGATTTGGTCCATGCCGTTATCTTGGGATTCTTCTGTTTCCTGTATGCTTATGATTCGTAAGTTTGGTCTTTTTATGGAGTCACACAATTCCTGCATATTCCATTCTTGTGATTTCTTAAATTTTTCATAATCTTTGGTTGAGTGTTCTAGTTTGTCCACTTTATCTTCCAGTCTTGATACTCTGTTTTCCATTTCATTCATCCTGTTGGTGAGCCTTTCCCCTGTCATGTCTAATTGGCTTACTGAGTGTTTCACTTCCTTCTTCACGTCAACCTGAGTATTCCTCAGTATTTCTAACTCTTTTCTGAATTCATTCAGAACTTTATCCCTATCTTCTATCAGTTCATTGATTTGTGTGTTCTTAAATTCACTGAATTCTTTTATCACGTTTATAATTGTTTTTTTGAGTTCCACGTCCTGTGTTATCTCTAGGGGGTTCTCATTGTACTCCTCTATAGGAGTATTGGTACTTGGTTAGGATACATTATTTTGGTTTTTCATGCACCCCCCCCCCCCCGCGTCTTTTTTTTTGACATGTGAATTTCTTTTGTAGTTTCTGGTTCTTGTGTGAGACTCAGGCCTTCAAGTTTAGGTCTACTTCTTTTTGTGAACTTTATGTGTCTTTGTGGTTTACTTTTTGGGCATGAAAAGCTAGTTAGTCTAAGCTTCCGGTTCTCTCTCTTCATTTTGTATTGGAATGGCCGGATTGATTTTTTCTTCAGGAGTTCCCACAGAGGCCCAGTTCAGATGAGGGTCAGATGATTTCAGGCTTTCTCCTAAGGTCTGGATCCCCCCAGGACTGATTTTGGCCTCAGGAATTTGGGAGTTGGACTGGCCTGGGAGCCTGGCCCAGAAAAGATGCTGGTCTAGTGCAGCTGGTGGCCATGCCACCGAGAGATGCAAAGGCAGATGGGGCAGGAAGAGGCCGCAAGGACTCCTGGGGACTGCACTCAGGAGCTGGGTTGGTCTGGAGAGAGGCCTGCGGGTGTGAGAAAGCGATAGGGAATATTTTATAAAATGGAGTTCCTTAAAGTGGTGGCACATGATAAAGTACTATACAGGACAAGTATGCTTTATGTATCAAATTAGCACTCTGTAGACCACCTTTGCAGCTAAGGGTGTAAGTAGGAGATGTATCTGGTGTATTCATGTAGAATCAACATCTATCTTCATGACTATGCCCTTTCTGAATTTTAATCATTCAACCTGTGAACATCTGCTTGTGTACTTGGGTTTCTTGTTCCTTCCTTTTCATGCAGCCCAATGATAAGTGAATTGTTCAAACCCAGTATCTTTCAGTCCCCAGGGTTTTCCCATACACAAAAATCTATCAGAAGTCACTGCAAGTCATGATTCTCCCTTTATATAACCTTTCTGTCCTTCCTGGCATAGAACTGCCCTCTTCAGCCCCTTCCTTCCTGTGCATGCCATTTTTCATTTTATTTTTTTCCAATTATTTTCCCTTTTTGTTTTGTTTGTTTTCTGAGACAAGGTAGTGACAATGGCCTTGAACTTCAAATTCTCTTGCCTTGGCTCCCAAGTGTGGAATTATAGGTGTATGCCACTGTGCCTGGATGTCCCAGTCTTCTTGAAGAGTGGCTTTTTCCTCATTCAAACTGAGAAATAAAACATTGACATAATTGTGTGGACAGCATAAAATACCATCAACTCTAGTATTAACTAAGATGAAAATCTACCTAGTTTTAAAATGGAGCTGAACAATAAATAAAAAGCCAATGTAACCATCAACCAAGGGTCTGAACAATTCCCTTTGAAACCCATTAGGAAGAGTGTAATCCATCACGATTCTCTTATGTAACAAATGAAGGAAAGATCAGCACTTAAAAAATTATGTCTGATTCTGTTTTGCTCTTCTAATATGTGCCAGTTTACTTAATATTGTACTTCTATTATTTTGTATTTCAGATGCTTTACATTTCAAGTATATCAAAAACTAAATTGATATTTATGAGCTAATCTGGAAACCTATCAGCCGTTCATTTCACTACATCTGGAAGAAAACATGTGCAAAATCCAATCAGCTGACTTGTAAAGGGATTTTAGAACACAACTCAGTGTAAGTTTTACTCTTACTGTGTTTTGGTCTTTGACAGCTCCAGTTAGGGCATGTGTCTACTTGCATGTGTGGAGAGGTGTGTGTGTGTGTGTGTGTGTGTGTGTGTGTGTGTTTTGTGTCTTTGTCTTCATGTGTTCTTTGGAACAATTTCGAGTTCAAAATAATTTTGGGTTCCTTCTTTGAACAAATATATGACTGCCTATTATGGAAAAGGTTCAATTCTAGGCCCAAGATATATCCAGAGATGAAGTTCTGTCCACACAGAGATTCTACTTTAATGAGGAGACAGACATAAGCAAAATATTTTCCCAAACAAGGAATGCACAGCATGATACAAGCTGTGAAGGAAGGTCCTACAGCTCTGTGGATGCACGTGAGCAGGTCTTGACCTTTCTTCACGCCAGAATGGGTTCCTTGGAGAAGATGAGGTACTTGCTAAGATTTCATGGGTGGGCAGGAGTTAAAAGGACAGAGGGAATGATGGGAGGAAGGACAGAAGGTGGTATAAAATACTCCAGAGATACTCAACACCAAATGTGCTCAGATTTTTAGCCTAAGCCAACCATTGAAAACGGATTATCACTGTACTAGAAGATAAGAGGGCACATATGAATTCATAGACACTTGTTCTTTTTGCTTTCAGTTATGAAGTACTCCTTAAGTCCTGACATCTATTGTGAAGATGGAATTATGAATATGGCAACTTTCCTACGGGGCTTTGAAGAAAAGGGATTAAAGAATGACAGGCCTGAGGAACACTTCAATAAAGAGAAAAAGAAAATTCTGTTCTCCTTTTGTGAGGTGTGCAACATCCAGCTGAACTCTGCAGCCCAGGCCCAGGTCCATTATGATGGCAAATCTCACCGCAAGCGAGTCAAGCAGCTGAGTGATGGGCAGCCTCCACCACCAGCCCAGGGTACAGGGCCACCGCTGGCCAGCCCTGGTCCCGGCATGAACACTGGCCCAGGTAGGAAGTGAGACCCTAGGAATCCACTGATTTCTGAAAAAATGATTCTGTTATAGAATAAAGTGTTTATAGCAAGGTATCTTTCACCTTGAAACTACCACCTCAATGTGTACTCTTCCTCTGCAGGTGAAAACTAGATGTTTGTTCCCCCTCAGACACACACACACACACACACACACACACACACACACACACACACGGAGGCAGGTTGGAACATAGAGTTCCTTTTCCCCCATGTTGTATGAGCTTTTCTTAGTATTTTGAAATGTATTTAAAATTGATCAGAGGTGACCATTTTTTCCATCCTTAAATATAGGCTTTCTTTGTATTTTTTAATCTACTTTCTATTGGGTAGTATACTCCTTGATGGTATGTCAAAAGCTACAGCTTTATTTATACATCCCATGATTCAGGAAGCATATATTAATCTTGTGATTAGGCTTGTTCATTCTTTTAGAGGGCTGCCAGCAGTGCCCTGGCAGAGTAGACACAGGAGCAAGCCTTGTCTAAGCCACCAAGACTCTGCTCTGAGTTCTCACCATCAGTTTCCTTTTCCCTTCTGCCTTTCCATATGAACTAGGCAGAAGTAGAAGCTTAGGTTAGG
Organism: Nannospalax galili; assembly: GCF_000622305.1. Lineage (NCBI taxonomy): Eukaryota > Metazoa > Chordata > Mammalia > Rodentia > Spalacidae > Nannospalax > Nannospalax galili. Next base: position 999,458 of record NW_008336435.1, read on the forward strand.
AACTGTCATTCCTGTATCTGCCCTGATTTTTGGAAAGTCTTTCCAATCCTTCATCTTATCCTCGCACAGTCTTTCCTCCTCCACAGTGCAGGTCACTGGTGGCTTCATCCAAGAGAACTAATGAAAATGGAATCTTCCTGTTAATCTGTGGTGGAGATTTCTACTGAAGGTAGGCATTCTACTTAGGCCAGAACTGATGCCCCTAGACATAGTAGAACTCCCAACTCTACCTGGCAAGTGTTTGCTCATGCCCCAAGGCCTTATCCTAAAGTGAGATGATGCAGGAATTCCACATTGGATCCTGTATGGTATTGATTTTGTGCACTTATACCATGATCCACAATAAGTACAACAGGGAATTGTGTGTGTGTGTCCCAAACAAATAATCTTTATGTTTAAAGCTAAACCCAACTACTTTTACCTATTATATGGTTTGACTTCATTAAACGAATTCCTCTAACTGACATTTATCATTCTGTGAAAGATCATAAAGTGACCTATTATAAGATACATGCTTACAATAGTGAAAATTACTTTGTGTTTCTATTTATTTATTATGATAATATTTATAATTGTTCACAGAAGCATTTATGTACTTGCATCTTCATATTAAGAATGTGGTTAGTGTTAGGTTAAAAATTGATATCTCAATTAGAAAGCAAATAGCCTGAGTATTAGTTTGAATTACATCTCAGTCCAAATGTCAATACACACCATAGTCATTTGGATTACGTTCCTGAAGAATACCTGGTGGCAGGGAACAGTGTGTGATAACTTGCTGTGTGGAACAACAGGAACTGAAGTGACCACACATGCATTCTTTGGAATATTTTGAGCCTCTACTCAATGAGGACTAAGCCTAGCATCAGTTCTTTTTTCAACTCAGTTTTAATCTGTCCAACTTCTGCTTCCTGTTGGGTAACCGCTCTCTTAACACTCTCAGCCCATAACTTCTCACTTTGGGATATTCAGAAGGACTCTTGATGCAGAAGATTGAGTTATATTTATAAAACATCCATCTCATTGCCAAATGAAGATTCAGCTACATGGTCCCTGGAGTTTAGAGTACAGAGCTGGCACAGTCACTGTCATCACACTGCCCTGCCTCAGCCTGGATTCAGTCCAGCCTGGGAACATGGTGGGAATGTAGGAGTATCAATTATTTTCCTTTAGCCTTGGCAAAGTTGTAGTGCTTCTCTTGGTTGGTGCCTGCTAGTTGAGCTGTTGTATGAGTTATAGGTATTCCTGACCCTGTGCATACAGGGCTCCCCCCAAATAGTCCCTTGGTCATTGGAGGTTCCTTGTGAGATCGCTGTGTCTTCCAGTTTACCCTCAGCTGAGAGCACAATGTACCACTCTCAACTCTGTGCCTCTTTCTTCCCAGCTGTGGTAGTGCTGATAAAACTGTGCTCTCCATTATCATATGTTCTGATTCAGGGGGGCTTGAGGGCCCATCCAGAATCCATCTTGAGAACTCAGAGCTAGTAGGACCTAAGCAGGTACAGGTGGAGCAGACTGTGCAGGGCCTTCTCTTCCTTGCTCAGATAGCATAGTGAGGCTGGCAAGTCCAAGGACAAAGCAGGCACCTATGTTGGCCCATTTCTTGGCTTTAGAGATTGTTATGCATTGAAATATGCCCCCACCCCAATAAAACAGAAGAACAGAAAACAAAAATAAAACCTATTTCGGAGTCTTGTTCTCTGTACAATTCTCAGAATGAGACTTTATTTGGAGAGATAGTCCTTACAGAAATAATTCAGTTAAAACAAAGCCATTAAGGTTGTTTCTAATTTAAAATTCTTGTTACCACTGGGCATGATGACATGAGCTTTTAATCCAAGCACTCAAGAGACAGAGGCAGGTAGATCCCTGTGAGATGAAAGCCAAAAATTGGAAATGTTTGCTTTATGAGCTATCATGTGAATAAAATGAAAGTACAAACTGAAAAAGGAACAAAATATTTGAAAACCACAATCTAACAAAGGACTAATATCTAAAATATACAAAGAACACTGTACTCAAAACTCAGTAGTAAAGAATCAAGTATGCAAGTAGAAAATGAACAAAAGGTGTTTCACAGAAGAGAGTAAATGACAAATAGATGCATGAAAAGAGTCTCGGCATAATTAGCCATCAGGGAAATATGAATACCAAAAATGTTGGGTTATTAAAGCCTATGAAGACTAGTGAAGTTATTGAATGCATTTTGCATTATGAGATGGCCACGAGTCAGGAGCAGAATGCTGTGGTTTGAATGTGAAATGTCTTCTATAGGCTATGTGTTTCAACACTTGGTCAGCTGGTGGTAGGGTTTTAGAAGGTTTTGGAACTTTTAGGAGATGGCGTCTTGCTAGAAGAAGTGAATCTAAAGGAAGAGGGGTGGGTCTTAAATATCATATCCTGGCCCCAATTCTAGTCCTCTTTCTGACTATGGGTGCAGTGTGACCAGCTATCCCACGCTCCTGTTTCTATCACTGAAAAAAGTAAGTGTAACAGAAGCCCTTCCGGTACTTCTGTGCCTTCTTCTGAGGTGTCCTACAACCTAGGAAACAAAAGGATCACTGAATGGAAATAATGTGATACATGCTTTTTCCTGGGGAGCCACAGGAAAAAAGCACTCCAGGTAGGGTACCAATAGACAAAAATGTGATTCCATACAAGTTCAGCTTGGTGAACCAGTGAGTTTATTGGGGTACTCACAGGTGCAAAGGTGAGGGGCTACAAACAGGATTAAGGGTGACTTTCAGGCAGCTCAATCCCTGAAAAACCCTATCTCAGGATGACTGATAACTCACAAAAGCTGAGTCACTGGAGACCCCTGGTGATGCAGCAGAAGCTGCACCACTGGAAAGTCCCATCTGCAGTATGGACTACCCATAAAATTCTGCATCACTGCAGAGTCGCCTGGACAACTAACACACAGCTACACTATCAAAGAATCTTAAACCCTGGTCAGTCTTCCACTTTCTTTACAACTGCAGGAGCAGAGGCACCTCATGAAGATAATCCAGGTACTCTGACTTTAATATAGCAGTGACCATGTCACATCCAAAGAACAGAGTTCCTCTACGATGTGGCATAGCCTTGCAACCCCATGCTCTGGGAGCTTTATAAACATCCCTGCTAACTCTATAATGTCACAAAAATAGTAAAGACAAATGGAAAGACTGGTGGAAGCCAGCAGATGAACATGCCTGACTGAGTGCCAGATACTGTGCTGAAGAGGTTATTTCTTGAACCTTCCAGCAGGTTCATGAGGAAGGAACTATTGCTGTTATATGGAGGGAACTGGAGTTAGGTGACAGCTGGAAGCAGCAAAGCTGGGGTTTGGATAAGGTAGAGTCTGTGGGCTCCTTACTGTGATGTTCCTGCCTCTTATTAATCGATATAGGTTGGACTGGGCAGATACTACCAAGTGTGTGCTTTGTGTTCTGTTCAGACAGGATCTTACTGTAGAAGCAGAGTCACAAAACAGATGTGAAGTTCTATATACAGCCTGAGTCTGCAAGCAGATCTGTCTTTCATTGTTCAGAGGCTTCCCCTGCCCATCAGTCAGACATGCCTCATGCTCTGATACCCCACTGCTCTTGCTCTTTGAATCAGAAGCAGATCATTTTTTCTGGTAGTATGATAACTGTTCTTTTTACATTTTGTTCATTCTGTATCTTCAAGAAATGTTTGTGTCTGCCATGGAGAATCGTGCTGCCTGTGGGTCTGGGCAGGGATTGACTTTGTTTGGGAGGTTTTGAGCTCTGTATTTCCTCAGGATGAGGAAGGGTTCACTTTGGGAAGTTGCTTCTGGTTCCGTCCCTGGCAGTGCTTTGGCACAAATACTATTTGAAGATAAGAAAGGTCAGGCCAAGAACACGGAGGTTCTGCCATTCTGCAGGAAGAGACATAGGCAGACTTGGAATGAGTTGTGGTGAAGGTGCAAGTTACCACAGAAAGACTGAAATAATGACATCTACCCTTGACTGGAGGTGGCTGTGGCTCTCCTTACATGGTAGAGGAGGAAATAAAAGCAGGAGAGATGAGAGGCTTTTCCCGAGGCTCCACAAAGAGTCATTCCGAGATCTTCCTTGAAAAGCCTTCTACCTTGCAATGCTTTCTGGAACTTATTTTTCACAAAGTAAAAAATGAAAAGAATTTGTGGCAACTTCTGTCATCTAACATTTAGCTTTTCTTGTTGTTTACTAACTAAAATGTCCATTTTCTCTCCCAGTTGCAGCAAATCCAAAATAAATTTCTCATTCTTATGGAAAGGGTGACATGTCAAGGCTAAAAACGAGTTAGTCATGTGAAGAGGGTGGAGAAAGGACTCCACAGGGAGAGAAGGGCACATTCAGAACCTCAGGTTGAAATCAAGCTTGGTGTGTCTGAAAGGCAGATGTTTAGAACCTTGGAAATATTGGCATCTTAAAATTTCTTTTAAAATTACCATTTTAACTTAGTCCTGATTCAGTGGACAGAGCTCATCTAGGTGGTTCTTGCAGACTCTGCACGATCATGGGTGGGATGGCCACAGATGATGTCATGTGTGTATTTGACAGTTAGTGCCATCAATAGCCAGGCTCATTCTGACCAGCAGACTCTGCTCTGGGGAGTGGTGAAGGCTGACATTGTTAGGTGGAAGTAAGAGGAGATTGTGAGGCAGCAAGAGCAGGGGCTTCAGCTGCTACACCCCTTGGGTCAAAGCTGATCAGTCACAGAGCAGCTCCAGATCAAGATTGAAAAATAGACTCTGCCTCCATTTGAAAATGGCATCTTTCATTTGTCCTTTGGAATTGTGTGTGTGTGTGTGTGTGTGTGTGTGTGTGTGTGTGTGTGTGTTTGTGCAGGTGCCCATGCATTTGAAGATGCAACACTACAGAACTGCCACACGATGGTGCCAAAAGCCCATTGAAAGTAAGAGAGCTTTTTCCCATTACCACAACATGTCAGTGGAATTTTATATTAATGTAGAGTATGGATAGCAAAGAAATATCACACAAAGGGATAAGGGTATGCATGTGTGTGTGCACATAGAGATAGGAACATACAGACTTTGAGCATATGCATGTGTTTGTGTACACAGAGATAGAAACATACTCACAGACTTTTTGAGCTTTTTCTATGTATTGCCAAATTCTATAGGGGACAGTGGCGTGTCGCTAGGGAGGGAGTAGAGGGATTTCTCTCCAGTTTCAGGAATAAAAATGACTGATTAAATGAATTAATGTAATCTCATGTATGGGAAAATTGCAAAAATGTTAAGCGATGTAGGTTTGAACATAAATGTTAAATGATACAAACAGGTTTATATAATAGGTGCACAGAGACAGGGCTAGAATCCACTAACATGGGACTGCAGTAGTTCTTTCCCTCCCTCCCCCTCCCTTCCTTCTTCTCTTCCTTTCTGCCTTTCTTTCCACCTTCTTTCCTTCTTTTTTAAATATTTGGCAGGAACTCATGTAGCCTAGGATGGCCTCCAACTTGCAATCCTCTTACCTCAGGCTCCCTAGTGTTGTTTCTACAGGTATGTGCTAGCACATCCAGCTTTGTCTTTTTATTTTTAATTAATCAAGTTTCCATTTGTTATTCAACAAAGAATCTGACTTTTGTAAAATATAAGTGCCATGTGAAAAATTAAATAACTGAAGAAATATCAATGTCATTTTAGTGTGAGGCAGGTAGGTTAAATTATTTACAATATACTTACTTCCCTAGGTCTCTTTATTATAACCCTATAAAACTTCTTTCTTAGAATAATGATTACATAGTCTTTTATTGGATAGATTCCAGTAATGAGTTTCTGTGATTTTTCACAGAGGAATGAATTTTAAAGGGAAAGGGCCTGGTCACAATTGGACCTTTGAGAATAGGTATTTGCTTCTGTTAGCAGTCATCCTAGATTCTTATGAGAGAACCAGGAACTCTTATTTATAAGAATTTAGATGAGTGATGATGCTGTGCAGGGGATACCAACACACTTTTTCTGATGCTTTGTCTTACCTGTGCCTATGGCAATTTAATCTTGAAGTATTTTACAAAATCTTGACGATATTCTTCAAGGAAGGATGTGGTTGGTGGTTCACATTTCTCTTTCTGGGAAAATTTAATTCAGAGTCATGTTGTAGAGCTTTTTGGAATTGAGGTTCCTTATTAAAGAGAGGAATTAGGAAGTAGGATGAAAATGGAAGTTGTCATTCCAACTCCCTTAAAATGCTCCATCTTGAGAGCACCTTAGCCATTTTGGATGGTATCATCAATCTAGAACTAGATGTAAGATAGATTTAAAATAATTATCATCAATCAACTCCATATTCTGTACAAGTGGTTAAAAAATGAAACAAAGTCGTTGATTATGTAAGTACAGAGCTTAAATATATAAAGGATCTTGAATAGAATTTTAGAAAAGAATTAAAAGGAGTGGTTGGCCCTTTTCAGTGAATGAAGCATAGCCTTGTACTTTAAGAATGCTCTGACTTGATAGGCCTTAACATATATGACAGAATATATGAAATCTGGTCGGGGGTGGTCTATGGGGGGTTTCAGGTGGGAGAGGAGACATAGAGATGGCTAAGATGTTTTGTATGAAATGCACAAAAATTCAATAAAAATATACATTAAAAAAAAGACTGCATTTAGGAGATGGAGAGGTGGCTCAGTTATTAAGGGCACTTGCTACTTTTGCAAAGTATATGGGTTCAGTTCCCAACACCCACATGATGGCTCCTAACCATCTATAACTTCAGATTCAGAGATCCCAGGGCCTTCTTCTGTCCACTACAGGCACCAGGCATACATATACACATGCATACATGCAGGAAAAATACTTATATACATAAAATAAAAATAATTAGATCTTTTTTAAAAGAGTGCTTTTTTCCATGAACTTTTACATATATCTTATTTGCCCAAAGGTAAGATTTGTTTAGCATCAAGTTTTTTAGATTTGGAAAAACAAGTAGCAACACTTTTCAGTGTGAAAAAAAAAAAAATCAAGTCATTTAGGGTAAGCCATTTGGGCCATTTGGCCATTGGGATAAGCATTTGGTAGTGAGTGGTTTGAATCATCAAAGGTATTCTTAAAGGTATTGATGCCTTACTGAAGCAGAAATGTTACTTCTTTTAAAGTAATCTAGTAAGAAAGGCTTTGGGTTGCTGGATCAATGGTGATGAAAAATTAATGAGTTCGCTTTCCACTATGGGGCAAATGTGTTGTCACCCTGACTGACTGAGTCTATTTACACAGATGTTCTACTTTCATATCTTAACTGAATCCTGGGAAGGAGGCTGCCCTGAGTTAGGAATCCCTGTGGAATGTTACAACTGGCTGTGGAGTTGGTATTCATCCTTGGTGCTTAGGGAATTTTCTGGAGCTTGTTCTTAGACCAACTGTGAAGTGTATTTTCTTTTCTGAATGCATGAAGTGTTTGGGGAAGCTGGAAGGGCTAGGTGTCATATATTTTATGGACCGAGTATGACAACATCCACTTTGTGCTGACCCACTTTATTTCAAGAACTTGTACTCTAATGAGCTTGCATTACAAATCCAGACTCTTGGCCTATAGATACCCAAAGTTCATCTATTCCTATATAAACATGCTTTAGAAGTATTTATAAAGATATTATGTCTTAAAGTATTTTCTTAATTTTTTTGTGTATGAGTGTTTTGCTTGCATGTATGTAAATGCACCCATGTCGTGCAATGCTCATGGAAGCAAAAACAGGGTGTCAGATCCCCTAGAACTGGACAGATGATTGTTACCTGTCATGTGGTGCTGGGAACCGAACCTAGGTCCTCTACAAAAGCAGCCAGTACTCTTAACCACTGAGCCATCTCTCCAGCCCCGAGATTATGATTTTAATCTTTGGCTGCTCCCCATAGCCTGGGAAAGAAAGTTACTTTTATAAACTACAATAATGTTATCAAAGCATTTGCTTTGGAAGCTAAAGAATCAATGAATGCATTCTCCTTCTTCCCATGGATAATGACTCTGTGATCACATTCTAGAGCTTGAGATTGGAGACACTCATTTCACTGCTCTGTGCACAATGAATAGGAAGACTTCTTTCCACATCAGTGCCTCTGTGACTTCTCCCCAGAGCAAGCATAGGGCTCAAAAGGTGATCAACACGTGTTCTTATCTGGCCATTGTTCTGTAGGACCAAGGTCATAAGTCAAGCTCATGGTTTGCAATGCTAAAACTCTGTAAAATACTTACCTTAAAAAATGCATTATTTGGGAAATCTACCAATGAGTGGCTGATATTGTTATTTGGGGCTTTGTTTATTCAATAATCCTGGATGGGCTTCTTGCCTTCAGTCCCCATGCCCCAGTTTTGTTACCCTGCATGGTTGTCACATTTCTGCTCTCCCTTTTATCTCAATCTGCATAACACCTTCCAGCATATTTTTGGTCAATCCTGTGAAAGCAATATCGCCTTCAAGTTTCTTGCACATGAAAGAGAAGCCCTGCTTAGGTACCACTTTCTAATCCAGAACTTGAGAGACAGGAACATATTGATGGCTCTGTAATTCATGAAACCCAGGAAGTTCTTCAAAACAAGGAGTTTTATAACTCATATTGAAGGAAAAAATGGCCTGAATGGACGAGGTTAATTCTAATGTTTACTTAGTCTCTTTTCTATGAATATGCATATTTTGCTATAGAAATGTTAGCTTGTCTGATTACAGAGCTATTCCCCCAGATCCTGCTGGAGATGTAGCTTCAGTCATTTATGGAATATGTGGAAGGTTACCTTCCTAAAATAGAAAATATTTATATCTGGAATACACCAGACACTACAGGTCTTATGAAAAAGAATTGGGGACATATATTTTAAATTTTTATCTTATTACTAAGATGATTTGCTTGTGATGATGAAGAGATTTTCAGGCATTGCCTTTCATGAAGTATTTTCTAAGACAAGAAGAGTTTTGAGTATGTGTTGGATGGAGAAGGTGGTCGGGGAGAAGAACAAGAAGGCTGAAGGGCAGGGAGAAGAGGGGGAGGGAGAGGAGAAGGAGTAATCAGAGAGGATATTGAACAATTGGAATTGACACGTCCAGTGCCATGACTCATAATATATTTCAGTGCTGCTTTAAGAAGCTTCACAAAATAATGGAATTTAAGTGGCAAAAGTGATTGGAAAGGGTGACAGTGAATACACAAAATATACACTGTGTGTGCCTAGTTGTATATGTCTATAGTCTATTTCCAAGAAGGGTGTCCAACTAGCAGTGTGTAAGGAGTCAACTTTGCATATAGGAGCATAGTGAGGACACCATGGGAGGAGCACCTTGTTTAACCCTGTTATGTTATGCAATTGAATGTTACAGCATATTGCTCATTCATACACAAGTGTTTTAGACTTTACACACTATTAAATGTATCACTTAAGGGATAATATGACTAGTACTGACCAAATCATTCCCACACTCTCAAGTCCTGATTTGCTCTGCCCTTAACAGTGTTAGTGAGAACCTAAAACCAGTTTAAAAACCTGAATAGAACCTTAAATGTGTTCTCTGTCAATGCTGCCTACTAGGACTTGCTTTTGTTTAGCTTGGTGATTTGTGATAAATGTTTCATGCCTCTTCTGCTCTCCATTTTGCGTATATACATCAAAGCTCTATATTTTGTGATCACAAATCATTGCTAATTTCTGAGATAGAGCTACCTTGTGCATTTGAGGAGCGTTTCAATTGGCTCTAGCATTTTCTATGTTAGTAACAAAAAGGAAGAATGGTCTAAGGAGGCAAATATTTACATTTGGGGTTGGCTAGGAGGGGGTTTAATGAACCTACAAATTTTTTTGTGAAAATGAATGAAGGTAATGATATTGAAAATATTCTCTATATTACATTGTTACTCTTTTTTTTCCACACAGAATATATTTAATTTTTTTACAGTTAAGAACTTGTCTTAGAGTAAAATTGATAGACTGTGTCCTTATGCTAGTATAGCCTTACACATTTTTCCTGTCATTTTGATTTACAGACTGACACTTAGGAGTTAAAGGATATTTACCCTGTGCTTCAATAAATATTGATATCAAATATACAGAATTTTTTCTTTATAATTGTCATTACCTCTAATGTCTTCATTTATAGAGAAATCTCAGTCCTTTGGGTTTTTCAGCCTTTATGATAAGTCCTTATGCTATTGACTACTGATTTCTTTTCTGTATCCTGCTTATTGTTGAAAAGCCAGAGCTATTTTTAACATTCACACAATTTTGAAAGATAATTCTTCATTCTACAAGGTTTGTGGCTAAATCTATGGGGCCTTTCATAATTGCATCCTTTTTGTGGTTTGCTTGAATTTGATCACAGTGGCTGATTTCATGCATTGATAATGAAGGCTTAGGTTGCCTGTTTCTCCGCACAAATCCACCTCCGACTTGCACGTTGACAGTGCTGCTGGTTTCAGCACGCGTGGAGATCCAGATTGAAATTGCTCTGCTTTCTTTTCAAATGACTCAGAGCATGCTCGTCCTTCCCTAAAATGTTGCCAGCGTGTAAAGGATTTTCAATGAGAGTGCAATAAAGCAGCAACAGGGAAGGTTTGAGCGGCACTGATGTAACGTGGGGTTGTCACACGGATAATTAGGCTGGAGCCAAGTCCTGGTTAGCACTGTGCATCACCCTGGTCACATCCTGGAAGTTTTGTTTACCCAACTTGGTTTCTTGTGAAGCTGGTGAAATCCCTGCCAGGATGTGGAGTGGACTTCCTAGAAGAGGTGAGTGTTTTAATTTTAAAACTTGATGCAGGGATCTGGGATGCCACTAACAGATTCTTTCAATGGTAGTTCTGAATCCTGTGGAGTCCTCAGTGGTGTTTACCACATCAGTCTGACACTTCTGAAGGGGAAAACGGAAGAGCAAATACAGCATGCTTTAATTTTACTGGGAAGTAACTCTTTAAACGGGTGTGAGAAGCACCCTTGTCTTTCTGTATCAGCTGTGTGCCGAGGACATCTTACCAGTAGGTGACTTCCTCTGCATTTTAAACATCGAGAACAAGCCAGTGATATGTGATTTGCTATCATTACTGAAAGTAGGCAATTAGCCATGTTATTATGTGCTTCAGGTATATAAAAAAAAGGTTATAAACAAAATATGTTCTGCAGAATCTTTGTCATGAAAAATATATAGGAGGAAACAAATCATGTTTTTAGAGGTAATTGAGAAAGTGAGAGGAATGGATTGCATACTGGAGTGACACCTTGTTAAGCTTGACATTATTAATAATTAAAAGTTATGACCTGTCATGCAGTGGACAACCTGTAATAATTGGTTTCCAATGTTGGTGTGCTGAACAAGAGGGGAAATGAACAGCATTTCTTCAGAAGCATGTTTTGATAGATGAGATATTTTAAACACATCAGATTTTATCCTTTAAATGTAACTTCCCCTGGTGCTCACCTGGGAAGTTAAAGGACTAGATTATCATGCTCAGAAAGGTCTGATGTAACATTTTAAGTATAGGGTACTTGAGAACCCACTAGATAAGGGCAGACTCAAAGTCAACCTCCTAATAGATGGGTCCCATTGCTTAGACTCTGCTAAACGCTAATTCTGTTTGACCAGATGCTGTTTCTAAACCAGAAAGGGGTGTGAGGGGTATATCTCATTCAAATAGCTTTTACTTATTAAATATTGAGTCTGTTAGGGCTACAGAAAAATCTATTTCTATATGATTGGAAGCTACAGAACATCAGTTGTGAGCATATATGTGAATGTGTTTTTCTTGCTAAATTTATTTGAGGCAATTGTTTCATAGCTTTGAAGTTTTAGATAAGTGTGTGCTTTGAGAAGACTTGAGAACCCGTTTACTGCCAGTACATGTAAAGCTTGGCTAAGCAGACACATCAGGAGCAAACCATTTGTGTTTGCCAATCTGTCTCAGTGAGTCCCAGGGCCACTATCTCGTTGGAAGCCACTGTGTGCTTTTGAAAGCATGAAATGAGTTTTATCCTGAGCACATGGTTTCTCATTTAGCAGCTCTTTTTATGGTAATGGTCAATTTATGGTTCACTGCCAGGATTTCGGTGTTCTGTCAAAGCTGATTGCTTCTGCTAAGGTGTCTCTGTATGATTAAAAAAAAAAGAAGAAGAGAGGGGAGGTGGGAAGAACCTAATTAGACCCTCAAGAAGAAAATCTTACCTTCAGCCTGGTCATCACATTGGAGTCGTTGTCATTTCTCGCAAGTTCTTTATGCTGCCTCATCCAGGACCACAGATTAACAGTTGCTGATATGGATTGGTGTGAACCTTCTCTAAGATGAGACGTCAAGATAGCTATGCTCTGCAATGTACAGTATTTGTTCCTCTTTGCAATACATTTGTAGAAACCACTCTGTTCTGACCATATTGTGCAATTCATCACGATACTTATCTGTTTCTCTGGTTATACATGCTGGAGCACTGGTACAGGGAGTGGAAAGGTTTTGTACATTTTATATTTGATGTAAACAACCTATATGTGGTTACATGTATATGTGCTCAGAGCAATGCAAGTTAAGGCATAAGATTGAAATGGCCTGAAGAGACATTATAAATGTGAAAAGTATCTTCGGTCATGCAACAACCTCATCTTGAAATTTTAAATACAGTTTTTATTTGCTTCCATGGAATGCTGGTAAATGAAAGGCATTTATAAATGTGGTAAATATGCCCTCCTTAGACTTTTCTTTCCATAAGAAAGTAGCCCTCATTAAAAAAATTTTGAAACAGAGATGGCCAAAGTTACAGTTGGGGGAATAATATTGTCTTATTATCATTTTTAATAAAAGGAATAATAGTTTTTAGAGTGTTTATTCTCTTCATGGTGGTAATAGATATGCAGGTGGATTAGGATCTACATGTTGAACTGTACTAGTATAGTTTTTCCTCTCATATGTCCTTGACACTAGAACCGAAAACATCTCTGAAATCTTTAATTTCATGGTTTTTTTTTCTGGTTAATCCTTGCATTTTTGCATAGGTAAGATTATAAATCATTAAAGATTTAAGATAAGGGAGCTGGAAAGATGGCTCAGGGATTAAGAACATGTACTGCTCTTACAAAGAACTAGAGTTCACTCCACAGCACCCACTTTGGGTGGCTCATGCCAGCCTGTAATGGCAGCTCCAGATGATTTGAGGCCTCAGCGCTTTGAGGGCACCAGCACTCAAGTGCACATATCCCTTCCCCACTATATACAATTTAAAAATAATTTTAAAAATGAATCTAGGAAAAATTCAAGGTACATCTGTTGTTATTGAAATGCAAGGATGTGTTATTTTAGTTAGAAAAAGATTTTCTGGTTTCAGATGAAGCATAATTTTAAAGAACTTTTTTTTCTTTCTTTCTGGGACTGTCATGCCACCAGCCATGATCAGACAGTGAAGCAGGCTTTGTTTTAGAATCCAGTTTAGAAATATCTCATATTTATCACATCTCCAAAGCCCAGAAAACAAATTATATTTGTGGGCTGAGAATTAGACAGTTATAAGACATTGACATTTTTTCTATGAAATTCCAGGTGATGTAATGTATTTAGTAAATGAAAACCTTTAAAGAAGTTTTAGGATATGAGAATTCTCTAGAATAGTGAACTTTTTCATATTACACACAGTACAGAAAATTCACCCAGGAGAAGCAAGGAACAACTTGGCATAACTGCCTGAAATCTCATTAGCAATTTCTTTTTTATAAGTAATAGAATTTAGGAAGCCGCGAGGAAGTGAGCCTCATGAATTTCAGTGATGTGCCTGAAATTTTACCTTTATATCAAAGGTCAGAAATCTTGACCTGTTCATTTGCAATTTTAAAAATGATTACTTGTGAAATACAGTCCATGGAGTAAATCTGTTTTAGTTGAAGACATGACTGCACAACCCAAGTACTCTAAGTCCTTCGAGCCCTCCCATTTGCATCCAGTGACTAGTTAGTCTGGATATAACCATTTGCATCCAGTGACTAGTTAGTCTGGATATAAAGGTTTAATAGTTTGTTTTGAGGTGTGTTGCTGAGGTGAATACACTTTATTGGGGAAGTGTTTCTTGCCCCCAAACTCGATTTTCTATCATTCAGTCTCTCCATTGACTTCCTTTTTCTATTACCCACTAGGAACTAGGAACATCTAGTTTTATGGTTGCCAGATTTAGCAAACAAAAAATACAAGTGTTCTTGCTAAACTTGAAATTTGGCTAAAATAAGTAATAATTTTAAGTATAATTATGTTACATATAACACCTGGGTCATAGCTATGCTGAAAATTACTTGCTGTTTAGGTGAAATTCAAGTTTGACCAGGTGTCCTGCACTACTCTAGTTTCCTTACCTATTTTCTAAACAAGAGACTGAGTTTCTAATAATGGCCTATGAAATTTGTTCTGTGAATGTTCAAATGGAGGCTTCCTGTTCTTGCAAAAGCAAGCCACTTTGTGTCTCAACATACCTGCCATTTATGAATCTCTCAGTTCCTCATGCAGCAGAGGGCCAGGAGCACAAAAGGTCACAAATGGCCAAAGTATAGAGATCAAGAGTCTGCTGAATAATGGTCCTTGTACAGGACCCTTTTATTAAACTTCACCAACCCAGGGCTCAGGGACCATCTCAGAAAAGGGGGCAGAAAGACTGTACGAGCCAGGGAGGAGGTGCATGACCATATGGAAACAGAGTCATACAAGCTCCTGGGAATCTGCTTATATGACTCTAAGGCAATGGTGTCAGCATACACAAGTCCCATGCAAACTCAGGCAGACAGTAACCCAGCATAGAACTGAAAAATAAACAGCAGACCCCAATCTTGTCTGAAGGAATGTTGGCAACGGAATGCTACTAAATCAAGAAGAGCTGATCTTCCTAAAACAAGGGACTCTATATAGGCTGACTAGACTCAATGGACAGCCTTGTACTGGGGAATGGCTGGGACACTGACAACACAATGGGCCTTAACAGGGATGACAGAGCATATGGGCTCCGGTAGAGGGGCTATGGGAGGGTGCCAGTGGGGATGGGGGTATAAAGATGATCAAGATTGTTTGAGATGTTCTGTATGAAATACACAAAAAAAATTCAATAAAAATTTTTTAAAAAGAAACTTAAAATGAGCCAGGCATGGTGGCACATGCCTTTAATCCCAGCACTCCGGAGCCAGAGGCAGGCTCTGTGAGTTCCAGGCTAGCCTGGTTTACATAGTGAGTTCCAGGCCAGCTGGGGCTACAGGGATACCCCGTCTCAAAAAGACCAAAAAAAAAAAAAAATTTTTTTTAAATGGTAAATAGGTAAATAGGATCATAGAATGGAAAACACCAGTGGATGTGTGAAAGCGTCCCATAATTACTAAAATAAATCAATAAAGGCAGAACAATAAATAATAGCTGTCAGCGACATTCTAAATAAATAATATTCAGTGAGCTTTAGGTTGTTATCCCTTGTCAATCAGAACATTTTCAGAATTTCTCCATCAGATTTGAAATACTTCTAAATTAATTTCTTTTGGTTATTATTAGAATGCTTAATGAAAGTTTCCTCCTTTAGTGTCCTTTCCCCTACCTCTCCATCTGGTCTTTATTTAAATCCTCTTCCCTTTTTGATTTTAGGACTGTTTTTTTTTTTTTTAATT
>NW_008336435.1:1017224-1042151 GCF_000622305.1 Nannospalax galili
TAGGACCATAGGAGAAGGGTATTAGTAAGGGAGAAAGGGGGGAAACAGTGAGGTAAAGGAAAAGAAATAACCTGAAGGAGAATAGTAGGTAACAGGCCTTAATAAGGGAGATATGGATAAAAATTGGGTTAGTCTAAGGGAGGGGGAGGGAAGGGTATATGAGGAACCTAGGGGATAAGGAGAAAGAAGAAGCTCAACAGAGGTAGGATCATAGGAGCAAGAGTATTAGTAAGGAAGAAAGGGGGGAAGGGGGGCACCTTAAGTGGGAAAACCATGATAGAGGGGTGAGATGATACAAGAGAGAAACAACGCCTAGCTAGTCATGGAAACCAGAGGGAACCATATTATTCCTACAATCTACTGACAAATTATACATAATAGATCAAGAAAAATATCTCTAGATTAGGACTGTTTTTTACTGCTCTCCCATGAGTCACTCAGAAGTATAGAGAGACTTGTGAGCTTGACTTGAAAGAAAAGAAGTGTAATCCTTTATTTAACTTATCATAGCAAAGTAAAATGAGAAAAGATAGTATTTGTATTTACTATGTATACCATGTGATGACAGAATGCTTAGGCAGGTTTTTACTGTATTAGTGCAACAACTTTATAGCATTTGTATATAAATTATATATATGCTATAAAAGCCCATTACTAGTGTTGACTTTGATACCCCAAGTTTACCCTTAATGGAACATACAAAACATTGATTGTGTCCTTCCTTCTGAATGTAACTCCCTTGCAGAAATGTAACAGGGTTCTGCTGTGAGACCCTTTCTCTAACCTAAGGCAGCACCGAAGAATGCTCTGCTTACCAAGCCTTCTACACACCTGACTGCTTGCTTCTCGCTTACTTTTGCCTTCCTTTCTTGCAGACAGCCCCAACAGGAGTAAATACACATCAATATACAACTTAATTCTCTGTCTGAAAAAGTAAAGAAAATGAACTGTGATAGATGTTTTTGTGGGAGTGACACTGTGGGTCTGATCTCTTGCCCTGTTGCTGTGTGATACCATCAAACAGGTTATGGGACTCAGCAAAAATGTCCTCCTCAGATGCAGCCCTTTGATCTGGGACTTATCCTCCAGAACTGCAAGAATCTAGTCTCTGGTCTTTATAAATTATCCAGTCTTCAATATACTACCAGATCAGCACAAAATGAACTAAGAAAGTTTATGTAGTATGTATTACAGAGAGAGAGAAAGAGAGAGAAAGAGAGAGAGAGAGAGAGAGAGAGAGAGAGCAAATACTCTTCAGGGAGTAGCTAAGTTGTTAGAGTTTAGAAGCCTTCTGTCTTCTGATCTGTAACACCATGGGGACACTTAGCCAAATGTCTTTTTGATGAGATTTCATACTGGGTATATATCAGTGATCCTTGCTAGTTCTGGAGAGGTTGATTTTTGTTTGCCTTTGTTTTCTGAGTCACTGGTGTTGTTGAAATAACTTACTTCTAGAACCTTTACTTTGTTCTGGCAACTTAAGATGATTTTTTTTTACTGAAGGTTTTGAGGGATTCTGGAAAAGGACAGGATTAAGCAGATTCAGAAATGAATCCACAGGAACATGTTTTGCCATTATTTTTCTATATCTTATATATTATATGGTGGGTAATACTATATTCATAAATTAACCATTATCTAACTGGGACTTTTGGGTTTATGTAATTTAGGTATATGTTAGACCAAGTATGATGCCATCTACATTGTAATTGTTTCAATTTTGCCTTAATTCTGGGATATAAGCAGTGGACGTCACTTCTGTAGCAGAAGTCCTGCAATGGGTTATGAATAGTGCTTTAATAGGGATGGCATGAAGATTCTCTCTAACACAGATCTCTTGGTTCAACTACATCAGGTTTAACCAATATCAGATCTTTTTTATAACTGATTTTTAAAATTTTTTATTTACTTTTATTTTATATGTATGAGTGTTTTGCCTGCATGTATGTAAGTGCATCACATGTGTGCAACGCACACAGAGGCCAGAATTGGGCATTGCTTTCCTTGGAACTGGAGTTATGGACAGTTAACTGCCATGTGGGTGGAGGAAACTGAACCAGGGTCCACTGCAAGAGCAGACAATGCTCTTAACAACAGAGCCATCCAGACCTCAACATCAGATTCTTATCAACAAATTCTATCGTCTTTTTAAAAAAAATTTTTTTAATTAATAACCACATGATTAGAAGAAGCATTTAATTGCAGCTTTAACATATTCAGTAACACACTCCAGAGCAAGGATACATCTCTTTCAAAAGTGGCTATAAAATTTTTAGATTTGCTGTTGAATTAATACAGTTACACAATATTGGACACAGTATAAGCCCTGTAAGACATAAAATTGGATGTCTTTTTAAAACAAATATTTTATGTATTATTTTTATTTTTATGTGTATATGTGTATTCCCTGCATGTACATAAGTGCACCTGAGTCGTGCAATGCCCGCGGTCAGAAGAGGCTGTCGGATCCCCTGGGACTGGAGGTACAGACAGTTGTTAGCAGCCATGTGGGTGCTGGGATTTGAACCAGGGTCTTCTGTAAGAACAGCCAGTGTTCTTAACTGCTGAACCTTCTCTCCAACCCCCATTGTCTTTTTTAAATGGAATACATTGATCAACAGTGCATATACTAGGACTTAGTAACAAGTAGAGATAATCAACTTTGAAGCTAACTTTATAGCCTGTACTCCATATATGTAAACACATTTAATCCTTCTAATCCTTTAGGGTGTGATAAGGAAACTGAAGTGCAGAGAGGTTAAGTCAGCTCCTCAGAACTGTACAGCAGTTCGGTTGAGATCTGGTATTCTCAGTGGCCTCCAGAATACAAATGTTTTGCCAAAGCTGTACACCAGCTGTCAATAAGAGAATTCAGTCTGTGACAGCACTGAGTTATAAAGAATTTAGTGGATTTGTAGCTGGTCAAACACTTTTACACAAGGTGTACCTGGCCCACATGAATTTAGGGTGAAGCACCAGGATGTGCAGTGATAGGGTTCAATCACTGATCATCTGGTCATTAAAGTTTTCATGTTATTCAGTCAGGAGAGTAAATACATAAGAAAGAACAAGCAATGTGAATGCTGGTATTGTAGGCCTCCTCCCCAACTCAATAATCAAAGTCTCTGGAAGCACAATCCAAGAATCAAAAATTTTAAAGTGCTGGCTATCCTACTATGCAGCCCCAGTTAGAGCCATTGTTCTAGAAAAGAAATGGCTCAACACCAACTAGTTAATTTCAATTAATAGGAAATGAAGGAGGGAGTGGAGAACAGATGTAAGAATGTTGATGAAACAGATCAGTCTGGGTGAAAGGCATGGTACGGTTGCCATCCTCCCTTACTGTCTATCCGAGTGCATGGGGCCAAGCAACTATGGACCATCTGAACCTCTAAAACTGTGAGCCAAGGGAAATCTTCCTGTTTTCAATAGTTTCTGTGAGGTATCTGTCATAGGGATGTGAAAAGTGACTGATATGCATGGTATCTTCTATGCATCCTGTAGAAAAAGTACCTAACAGTGGAGCTTGAAGTCCTGCTCCTTGCTCAGCTGGGCAAAACATGTTTGTAGTGTGAGTAAAAGGTAGAGGTTTCTTGTGAGGATAACCAGCATGACTAAGGTGTCCTGAATACTTGTCAGGAAGAGATTATTAGAAAATTATTGAAAGAAAAGCAGGTTATAATTGAGATGTGATTAAAAGAGGTTTAAGGGTTGAAAGGATGGTGGCAGTAGATGATCAGCCAACCTCAGACTCAATGGTTATGCGAGCATATTAAGTTAGAATTTAATACTAAGTCACCATTTGTTCAGGGCATTGGCTCTCTTTCTAGAAACTGAGTAACTATGGGAATGGTTTTTGACGCATTCCCAGTCTAGCTACATCTCAACCAAGCTTGCATGATCGTGGGCAAATGACTTCACTGGCCAAGTTTCAGTTTCTTCATCTGCAGAGCAAAGATAATAATAGATTCTGTTGGATGGGTTTGTGGTCATGATTAAGTGAGAATGCCAAGCTAAGGTAAAATGGGGCTGGGAGGTGTTCAGCTTCATTAGAAGACACCATCTTAAGAGCTGTAAAGTTGCCAAATGATGACTTTATGGTTTGGCATGTGGAAAGCACTCAATAAATGCAATTTGTTATTTTCAAGCAATTCTTTCTTTTGTTATGGCCATCTTCTAGTTAAACTAGGATCTGAAAGATAAAACCTCAAGCTGTTCAGTGTTGGTGGGCGACATGGGGTTGGGGCACAGCAGACTCAAGTTGGATGAAGCAGGATGTGAAGCATTGGGTAGCTGGAGGCCACACAAAGCATCAGCATGCAGGGCAGTTTCAGGGTGGAGCCATGGAGAACCTATTGTTTTTAATTCTTCATTCATTTCCAATTGTTATTCCATTTGACCCTACCATATTCCTGAGAGTGTGGAAAGGAGAATTTGCTCACTACACTGATAATAAATGAACACCATCAAAACAGCAGTGACTACAGTGCTCTCTTGTTGAAGAGAGCAGAATTGTAAGTCAAACCTAGATCCTATGACATCCCTCAGTACACACAAGTACACACATACACACACTTAACAGCTTCCACACATCATGTCAGCTCTTCTTGCTGTGTCTGGATGCAGCTCAAATGGCTACATTTAAACAGTAGAGATCATAACAAATACGATAGTTTAAACTTAGAAGGGCAACATAGGAAAATGGAAAGTGGTCAATAAGTCTCACTTCATTCCATGGAAAAATTGTGGAGCTTTTTAAAAGAAGGAAGGTTAGAATGATTTAAAGCCCAAGAAGCAGGCTTACCAGTCAATGATGTTAACATTAACATCACATTTTATTGCATCTGACTGAGAAAAGGGCTTTCCATGTAATATAATTAACTCTCCTTGACACACCTCATGCTAAAGGGCAAGCTTCTTTACCATGGTATAACAAATTCAGTACTTAGCAGAAAAACATCACATATTATAAGTTTAACGGCCCTGTGACTTGTGGAAGGGCAGGAGACTAAAGTTTGTCTTTGATTTGTTAATTTAAAAAGCTAAAAATTTGTACAAATAAGTTGGAGAAAATATGCACTATTTTCTGTCTTTTAAACAAACTTGTAAACCTCTCTAAATAAATATTAAGGCAGAGAATTTATAAATTATTCTGCTTTCTCTTATTTCAATAAATAGGTTATAAACATTGATCTAACAAATTCACTTAATCATAACCTTTAATTATTAGCTATTATTGCTGCTCATGGTTCTTGATAACCAAAATACCATGTTTATTTTCTTTTTGTCATATTTAAATGTTCATAAAATATATTTTAGAAATCACTAATAAGATATATTTAAGGAACAAGCTCTTACCCATCAGTAACCACTTCTGTACTCAGGCAGTATATATATCGGTAAATATTGGTCTACCTACCAGACATCTTAAGATCCGTGACCTGATCCTTCAAATATGTGACCCTGACTACAATACCTGGCACATAGTAAATGAAAACAATCAAAACACTGACTAGTGAGTGGAACTCATGTATAAGATTCACAAATACCTCGAAAGAACTTAATAAATTATTTGATAGTGTTGTCTTTAGCAAGATTCACACTTCTATTTTTATATGTGTGTTTCTGTATATATGCATATGTTCAGATGTATGTGTGTTTGTGTGTATGTGCAGGTGCATGTGCAGGTGTATGTGGAGGTCAGAGGTCAACATTGTATGTCTTCCTTAATCACTTTCTACCTTAATTTTTGAGACAGAGTCTCTCACTCAACTGGGAGATCACCAGTTAGGCTAGACTGTCTAGTCACCATGCCACAGGGATCCTCCTGCTTCAGCCTCCCCAGTGCTGGGATTATAGATACAATATATGCCACCATACCCAGCTTTTCTGTGGGGTTCTGGGGATCGAACTCAGGTCTTCATGCTTGTATGGATAGTACTTTACTGACAACCATATCCACAGTCCCAAGACTCTTTAAAATTATAGTAAGATACAGATTTTTTTTTTAGCTTAGCAAATGAGTAAGCTCGAACCATATAAGTTACTGTGTAGACATAAGAACTCTCTCATACATTGTTAATTGAACCTAGCTTGATTCATACATTTGTAAAGCAATGTGGCAATAACTATCAAAAATTTTTGGTAATCTTTTTTTACATGAACATATTTGTTATTCTTGAAACCAAGTGCATGTTAAAAATTTCAAAGGAAAAATGGTTAAATATAAGTCTACTTCAAACAGTAAAAAAGGTATATAGTTGAAAGTAATTCTACCCTGAACAGTCTTCAGACCTTTTATGATATAATCCATTCATCTTTTTCTCTTTCTCCTCCTTCTTCACTTTCCCTCCCTATAACTACATATGAACACATGTACAAATATATTTTTGCATAAACAATACATATTTTGTCTCATGTCTTGTTTTGCTTTTATATCTTATACAGTATGTCAGTTTTTATAGATGTATCTTATTTTAAATTACTGTATATCATATCACATGGATGCATGATAGTTATTACCATCATCAACTGTGGTGTTGTGGAATGTCTTCCTGTGGGCATAACACAACCACTACCATCTTAATCAGAACAGCTGTGACTATCTGCAGGAGACCTTCACAACATCCATCCTATTGTTCAGAAGTAGGATCATTAAACTTCACCTGAGATTCCAGATGCTTCTTCTTGTACCCCAACCCAGCTATATGTGATTCTGTGCACACAGCCTTAGAAAATGCTAGAGAAGAAGTTAACTGAAGGAGGATTTCATTTACACAGCTTTTTGGAGACCATCACCCATGTTCAAGTGGAACTTTTTGGAAATGCATCTTTTGGGGGGTCACTCTTATTCCTGTAAGTAAGCCAAATAAACTCACTGGTTCACTAAACTGGACTTGAATGTGATAGTTTCTTTGGTGTCTTGTTGGTATCCCATGTGGGGTAGGTAGACATTTGTTCATGTCTTACCCTGGGAAATCCAACACAGCATTTTCCTACTCAAATAATGTTCCAGTAACATTCTACATATACACATGAAAGGGAAGTTTTTGTTTTATGCCTTTGCATGTTTATACAAGCATTCATGTTAACTAAACCCAGTAGTGAAAATGCTGAATTAAAAGATATGCACATATGGGGCTAGAGAAATGGCTCAGCAGTTAAGAGCACTAGCTGCTCTTGCAGAGGACTGGGGTTCAAACCCCAGCACCCACATGGTAGTCAACCATCTTTAACCCCAGTTCCAGGGGATTCAACACCCTCTTCTGACTTCTGGGGGCACTGCACAACACAGATGCACTTACATACATGTAGGTAATACACTTATACACATAAAATAAATTGTTAAAAAAAAGATAGGCACATTGACAACAACCCCAAGATCTTATATCCCCAGTTCCCAATCATGAATATTTTTAGGAACCCCTCAATTTGTTTTAAGTCATTTGAGGATCACTGGCTTAAAGGAGTTTGCACTCTACAGGGCAGTAAATTGAATCCTTAAAAGAAACTCAAAAATGACTAACTGTGAAGAAACTTGTGGCAGGACTTGTGATTTTACATCAGGCAGTCCAGTGACAGAATTCACCCCCAATCTTGACTTCTATTAACGGTGTGGCAAAGTCTCTAACTTCTCGTCTCAGTGTCTCATATGTGAAGTGTACGCCATTGGACAGGTGTGAGGAGCAGATGGATTCACCTCTGTCAGAGAGCCAGATACAACGATAAAAGCATGGACTTCTGGGAAGCAGTAAAAGCAGCCTTGGATACTTCTGAACAAAATGGGAACAGCACTAGTCAGATCTGAACATACAGGTTGAATGCAAATATATGTGCATTTTGATAAATAAATGTATTCTAGTCAAGTGACTTATTTTCATGATAAAGCTTTAGTTACATTTTTGTAGTAAAAAGAAAAAGAAATCCCAAAAGACTAAGTTTATAACTTTCATTGCCTTAGGAAGTGAGAAACCAGTGTAGAGTAGGAATTTGTTCAAACTCAATTGCACTTTGGATTTAAGATGTTTCTTCTTTTTTTATGTTTTTATATCATAATCATTTCTCTGTTGCTTCCCCTACACTCTTGCTTCCCCCTAAACTCTTGTCTCTAAAGTCCTTTCCTAATCATTCACTTATTCAATTAGCTAATTATTCAGAAGCCTTTATTAAGCATAAAATTTGTCCTACTTTTTAAATATCAGTATAGAATAGCAACTTTACATTTAACCCTGTTGCAATAATTGTTTACTAGTTAGTGGCTTTCAAGTACTTTTCTTTTAAAAATTTATCTAATATTTTATTATTTTTTAAATTATGTGTAATTGTATATGTCTGTGTGTAGGTCTGTGAGAGCAGGTGCCCATGGAGATCAGAAGAGGGCGTTGGATCCCCTGGAACTGGGTTATTAGCTTGCATTGCATGAAGCAATCTTGAGGTCTAGAAGAATGAAGGAGGTTCTTGGTACATGGTGGTCATGTGAGCTGTTATCAAGGTGGACACTTTTAAGAGTTATTGATGGCTAGCCAGGATCCCAGACATAAACTGCCTCCTACTGGAATCTGTGGCCACTCTATGTAACCAGATGTGGTCAGTCTCACATATGCCCCTGTGCAGGTGTTGAGTAGATTAACTAAAACCCCAGACACAACTAGAACAATGCTACTCTTGGAACAATATATTATTCAATCTCTGACCTTCCTGAGAGCTAATAGTTACATGACCCAATATTCCTGTATTTAGGAAATTGGAGAAGTATCTCACATAAGCATTATGAAACCTGAACAGTAAGAACGAGACCAGGTAGGAAGTTGTGCTGGTTAATAATATATCTCTAAATTAAGAAATACAAGATTTGCCCTTTTAGTTTTTCCACTGAGAGGTTTTTTTTTTTTTTTCCTGTTACAAATTCCATTTCTGTGAGAATTTTGCTCTCACAGGATTGTATTCCTTTGGAATCTCCACCTAGCTAGGTCCACCCCCAGCTGCCTCAAATTGTGTTTAATCACCAGGAAAGTTCTGTTGATTGTGATTTTGCTTGATTAATGCATCTCTAGCTGTGCTGCTTTCTTACCTGTTTTTTTTTTTCCAGTATGTCCTAGAAAATTAAATGTTTCTTTTTACTTGAACTAAAAAGAAAGTTAGCTTCCCTTGTTTTATAAAATGCATATAGAGGAATATTTTCATTAGTTTTCTTTAATCCAGTTTTGGCTCCAGTGTAAATATTTTATATGAACTAGATTTTCCTTGAAGTCCTATTTTCATTCCACTATACTAGAATTTAACCTGTTCTTTGTCTGATACTCTTAAATATAAACTACATCAATCTTTTAAAAGGCATTACTTTAGATGTGGGATTTAAGGGAACTTTAAAAAGTACTTGTGTTGGGGCTGGAGAGATGGCTCAGCAGTTAAGAGCACTGACTGCTCTTGCAAAGGACCCGGGTTTGATTACCAGCACCCACATTGCAGCTACAAACCATCCTTAACTCCAGTTCCAGGGGAATCCGAAGCCCTCTTCTGACCTCTGTGGCATTGCATGACACAGATGCACTCACATACATTCAGGCAACACACTCATACACATAAAATAAAAATAATAATTTTTTTTTTAAAGAGTACTTGTGTTATCCTACTTCTTAATAGTTTCCTGACTTGATCTTCTATCAAGAATTTCTAACTGGGCTTTAAAACTGTAAATATATAAAGTAAGGGTGGCTGTTTGGGGAGAGTATTTTCACATTGATTTCTTAGTGTTTTCTCATTCTGTTCCAGAGTCTTCACAACCATGAGTTTACAAATGTCATCATTACTAGTTGGAGACTGTAGTTTGCTAATTAATATTAAGGATGTTGAATTTTTCTGGAAGAAAGTGCAACATAATGAGACCAGATAACTGAAGATTTTCAAAGATTAAAAAAAAATTTACATGTAAAATAATATTAAGGTATTTGGGGCTAAAATATGATTGCCTGTGAGAAAGACAAGATTTCAAGACCCCAAATCAGCAAACTCAGTTATAGCTTTCATATCCTCTGCTTCCGCATGAGAGACCAGGTGTAGTGGGACGAACCTCATCTGAGAACTGTTTTTTCCAGTGGAAAAACAGTTCTCGTGGAATCTGGATGTCACCAATTGACAGTGAGACCCTGAGTAAGCCCTTTTCTCCAAAATGAGGGATTTGGGGTAACTTTTTTCTTTTACTCTATTATTGTTATTGTTGTTGTTGACAGGGTCCCACTACATGCCCAGGGTACTCTCAAAATCACAGCAATCCTCCTGCCTCAGTCTCTTGAGTGTTAGGATTGCAGGCATGTGCCACTATGCCCAGCTTTTATAATACTCTTTAAGAAGCAGGTAAGCTGGAAAATTCCAGGGGTCAGGAGTAGTTTTCATTTGACTTCAGACATGCTTTTAACTATTCTCATACATTCTTGTAGGCTGACTGCCTTGGTAGTTTTTTTTTTTTAAAGAAGAAGAAGAAGAAGAAGGAGGAGGAGGAGGAGGAGGAGGAGGAGGAGGAAATTTGCAATGATTTTGATTTTCTTCTAAGAACATGAAGGATAAAATGAGAAATTATTATTAAGTTAACTATGCTCGAAGAATCTAATCATGAGCATTTTATTCAGGCAAATTTCTCATTGATTTTTGTCTGAAAGAGTCAAGCCGATGAAAGGGCATTTGCTCCCTGAGAATGGGAATGAGCTGGGTTTGTTTTAAGATTCAGGGCAGTCATTGTGTTGCTCTTCAGAGATAGCTTGAAGTGCTTGTATTGTTTGTTATCATCAATATTCATGCACTTTACTACTAAATATCCTTTTTATAGACTTCACAAAAATGCCCCAGTGATGCGATTAGTCACCCAGTGAAACCTGCTGTCTCCAAGCTAGTCTGGGCATCTGCTCCCAAGTGAGATTTGCCCAATGTTTAAAATAAATCTTTCAGTCACTTTATGGTCGTTTTGATGTGTACCATATGGTTTAAGTACATAGAATTTAGGTGTGACATGATGTTTTTCCATGATGATTATTCAAATTGGCTTTTATTTGACCATGTTCATTGGTATATTTTAAAACTTATAATTTCCTTGTTTTGTATAGAATTCTTAGTTTATTTATAAAATAAAAATATATGGAAGCAGAAAGGCTATGCAACTATAATCTATTTAAGTAGATTATAAATGTTTTAGATGGTGAGCATTATTGCTGTCTCCCATGGTTAATCCTCAAAAGTCCAGAAGTAGCTGTAAATGTAAGCATCGTGGTTTTCAGATATTACTTTTTCAATTGTGTAGGAGTTTTCCTAAGTCTTTCATTGTAGACTAGCTCATGCTGTAATAATTTCCTAATATTATTTAGGTAACCACCTCCCTTGAAAATCCTGTAGGTAAGGGATTAAGCTTGATTTATTTTATATTGTTTTAACTTTTTGGAAAAATGAAAGTGATGGATATTTTAAGTAGGGTATTTTAAGTAGGGATATTTCAAGTTTGAGTCTACTTAGTATACATTGAATTCATGAAAGAAAGACATAGAAATCAAGAGAGTCTCTGATACAATATTCTGCTGCTGCTTTACCCAAACCATCTTTCAACACAGCTCTCATCTATTCTTTTTTTTAAGATGGGAAATTCTTTTATCACATTTAGAATCAAAACATCACTTAAAATATTTGTGTTTTATAGGGAAAAAAGAACAAAACACAAGACCATGTATAAGCTTAAGTATTCAGGTTTCTGAAGAGCCAAAAATGAAAAGGAAAATGATAGCCTACCTCAAAACTGTAGTACATGGTAACAAATGTCTTCAGTGAGCACAGGGTAAAGCTGTAAATGTAATCCTTGAACTTCAAATTCTTGCTCAAAAATTGTCCAACTAAGTGATTAATATAGTCTGATTATGGTGTTTCTTGTACTCTATTGCTCCTATATATTTTCCTTGAAAATAGTGCAATTGAAAACAAATGCACACATCTCTTCTTAGTGTTGTGTATTTGTTTGCCTCATTTGAACTGTTCACTGTAGCCCAGGTGTTGTATTAAATGGAACTCTGCTTGGACCACCAGCTTAATGTTCCAAGGTTACAGTATAGTGTGTTCATGGTGTGTTCATGTAAGCCACAGATGACAAGTACGGGGTAGAAATGAATTTCTGTCTGAATTCTGTATTAACTGGCTCAATGTCCAGTTACTCTCCAGTGGTGCTGTTTACTGAACATATCTGTGGTTTAATTTCTTCAGTCCTTAAAACCAAAGAATTATTCCTGCTTAACAAGCGAAGATGCTGTATTATTACATAATACAGTATCTATGAATATGAGTAATGCACAGAGGCAGTATTATTACTAACTTTGTAGTAATGCATAAGTTTCCGACTATCTCTGTGTTATTAATATTGGATTTTGACATCATTAAATCAGGTAGAAAATCTTGAATAGCAACATTATCATTAACCATGATAAAGATTATATTTAACATTTAAAAACTGACACCTCGTATCCTAATGAGCAGCAGAAGTTCAGAGAGTAATAGTCCCCAAGTCATACTGAAAGTATATGGAAGAGTAAGGAATGGAATTCCAGGCTTATCTAAATGTATTATTAAGCACTACCTAGGGGCCTGCTGGTACACACCTTTAATCTCAGCACTCTGGAGACAAAGGTTCCAGGCCAGCCAGGTCTACATAGGGAGACCGGGTCTCAAGTTAACAAACAACAAAACCCACCTAAGGCTCAGGGACCATCTCTGAAGAGGGGGTGGAAAAATTGTAAGAGCCAGGGAGGAGGTGCATAACCATATGGAAACAGAATCCTACATGCTCTTGGGACCCTGCTCATATGATTCTATGGCAATGGTGTTAGCATCAAGTCCCATGCAAACTCAGGCAGACAAAAACCTAGCATAGAACTGGAAAAATGAACAATCTTATCTGAAGAAATATTGGCAACTGATTGCTGCTAGGTGAAGAAGAGCTGATCTTCCTAAAACAAGGGTCTCTAGATAGGCTGACTAGACCTTAGTGGATGGACTTGCACTGGGGACAGTGATGACACAGTGGGCCTTAATAGAGGTGACAGAGTATATGGGCTCCAGTGAGGTTGCCAGTGGGTATGGGGGTATAAAGATGATTAAGATTGTTTGAGATGTTCTGTATGAAATATACAAAAAAATTCAATAAAAACAATTTTTTTAAAAAAACTTCAAAAACAAACAAGATAAAAAAAAAAATCTACCACCAACAAATACATACCCAGAATAGAACAAGAGGAAATAAAACAGAAGGAAACACAGAAAAAAATGTGAAGTGCAAGCCATGTATTAAGAACATAAAAGGAGGTGAAGTAGTCTTCTACCACTAGATGCCAAATAATGGTAACAGGACAAGAAACTTTATTGGAAGGAACAATATTACTGCCACACCAACAATATTACTGCCACACCACTCTTTTTTTGTAAACTTATATTTCATATTTGTAGTAAAGGAAGTTGAGGAGGTTGCTGTGGAGATGGAGTTTAAAATGACAATATTATCTAAAAGTATGCAAAACTGGGAGTCATGAATTTACTCTAGCAAGATAGCAGAAGCTCTGGGTTTCACTCTAAGAGCACTGTGCACCTTCTACAGCACAGTAGGATAAATTGCTATGCTCTGTATTTTCCCACTACCATTTTTTAAAAACACTTGCATAAAGGTTCATACACTTAGAATTATCTGAGGTTTGGGGACTGAAACATCTCGATATTTGGAGAGTAGTTGTTGATATCAAATGCTTACAACATTTTTTAGTTGTTCTCAAACAATTTGAATAATATATTTTTTGGTTAAATTTCTGTGCTTCCACTTGTCGATTTTGCACCATTTCTTCTAAATTTCACACTACAGAACAGTGTGAAGCTGACAGAGCTAGAGAAAGAGAGAACATTATGCCTACATACCAAAAATATATCGTGAAAGAGCCAACACCTTAATGTATGGCATGCAGAAAAATGCTTATAAATTGTCTGCTTATATATGCATATTCCAAAAGGGCAACAATGTGCATATACATGTACACATATTCACATAAATATTAATAAATGTATATATGTGGTGAATAATTTTAAAGTACTTAAATCTTTTGCTACTGACTACACAAAATATCTCATAGGAATATGTAGTTAGAACAGTGTTTCATTTATTTAATTAACCTTTTCACTGGAAATTTTTAAGTTTTCTAGGCTCGAATAATTTCACTTGACATTTTTAAATACTTAGATGTTTAGGAATTAGATTATTTTAATTGAATACTATACACTGAACTTTTAATTACGCAGGCATCTTTTCTTACTATAATGAGGTTTAGAAAAATATGTCTATGTAGTTCCTTATCTGATAGGTAAAATTAAATATTCGTTAGATGAGTTTAAGTAATGTTACATAACTTTTGGTAAATATGCAATGATATTAACTCATTGTAATTCTCATTTATTTGTGTGTATTATGAAATTTTTCCCACATATGTATGTGTATATATAGATATATGTGTGTGTATATACCTACCAATAGTAGCATATATGCATTGAAGGTGCAGTTGCATTACTGAATGGCATAGAAATATGCATTGACCATAAACTGTATTAATGTAAATGTATAATGTAGTGGTTTACATCACAAAAATTTTATGTGAAGAATTTCTATAAAAATAGCCTATTCATACGTACCTGGCAGGGGAGATACCATGATCACGAAGGGGGTTTTCCCAGGGTGAGGCTTAGCCACTGCACTCCAGATGTGCTGACCCCTGCAATTTCCCCAAATGTGGGAGACTTAGCTCCATAATTTGTGGTATTGGGGGACTGTGTTTGCATTTCCTCTTAAAAAAAAAAAACCTATTCATGTGTACAGGCACTGGTCTATACACCAAAGATGATAGGTCCATTCCTCCTCTCCTGCCTTCTGAACCTATAGTCCAGAGTGCATTATTTATTTGAATTTGGCTTCTAGGGACAAAATAATTACTGGCCTTTTAAAAAGAACTTCCATTTCAATATTTCTAGCCTGCAAAGTATTAACCTTGGTTTTATCTGCTAGTTTTATTATGTTAATAATGTTCACTAAACATTTCTAGCATAAACACTGTACAGAATTGATCAATGTGAATGACTTTCAATTCCAGAAACACAAATCATTTTCTGACATGTTTATTTGGGTTTTGAAAATTATGCCCTAAGATGTTTCTTTAAAAATCTTAGCTATTTTTATTTTATTATCTGTATGAGTGTATTGCTTGCATGTACCTAAGAGCACCTGTGTCCTGCAGTGCCCCCAAAAGCCAGAAGATGGTGTTGGGTCCACTGGAAATGAAGTTATGGATGGTTGTTAGTTGCCATGTGGGTGCTGGGAATTGAACCCAGGTCCTCTGCAGGAGCAACTGGTGCTTTTAACCACTGAGCCATCTCTCTGCTCTGAGATTTCTTTCTTAATAGTACAAATTATGAGCAATTCTACCATGGCAGGCTTGTCTTTGAAGAATTTGCATATCTTAAATATTTTCGAGAAGCAATTGAATTAAACCTTTAAAGAGTGTCTTTTAATACTGTAGATTTTGTTCTGGATAACCTTATTTTCATAGTTCCTTCATTCAGTTTCCTAATCACTTTAAATTGCTTCTTTTAATTGTCACAGAGACAAGATTATGCTAATGGATAATTCTTATATAGACTAATCTTTAAATAGTGTGTGAACAGTGCCATTTATGGGTTCCTGATTTTGCCATTTTATAGTTTTGTCCCACTTGATAACCTAACAAAGAAATTTAGTCTAATCAATGTGTTAAGGGCATAGAGTATTCTAAAATGTTAATTACAAAGTAGTCTCAAAAGTATATAAAACACAGACACAGTTTTGAAAAATTGAACCAAATTTTCTAGAACCTGATTCAAAAAATAATATTTTTCCAGGTGTGATGATGCATTTCTTTAATCTTAACATTCAGGGTGCAGAAGCAGATGGATGTGTTTGAGACCAGCCTGGTCTACACAGCAAGTTCCAGATTAGCTAAGAATGTGCATGTTCAACTTGAAATAGTAATTCTCATTCTGTTTTGATCATGATGAATCTATGTAGTGAGACCTGTTTATAAATAGAATAAATAAATACATACATAAATAAATAAAACCTTAACTTAGGTGCATCATTTCCCCCCTTAGTTACAGAAGTAATTCCCTCTGTGTTAGCTATTTCCTGCTATCCTGTGTAGTCTACCACTAAATACACACACACACACACACACACACACACACGTTTGCTTGCTATAACATATTAACCCACTCAGATATTTGAAATTTGTAGTGTCTATGTGTAGCTGTAGCTCCCTCATTTTCAGTGGCATTTTATTTTATTTTTGAGAATTTCATACCCGAGTATTGTCTTTGCATTATTTCCATCCCTCCTAGCCCCCACCAACTCAAATACCCCCCCCGCTCCCTCTCAATTCCTTGTCCTCCTTTTTGATTATTGTTAAATATATATGCATATATACATATATATATATAGGTATGTATTTTTAGCAGTTTTATTTTTTTTATTTTATGAATATGAGTGTTTTGCCTACATGTATGTAAGTACACCACATGTGCGTGTAATGACCACAGAGGCCAGAAGAGGACATTGGATCCCCTGGAACTGGAGTTAAGAATAATTGTTAGCTGGTGTGTGGGTACTGGGAACCTATTCCAAGTCCTCTGCAAGAGCAGCCAGAGCTCATAACAGCTGAGCCATCTCTCTCTCTATTCCCTTATTTTATTTTTTTGTATTGTATACTCCAATTTATCCCTTCTGCTGAAAGTGTGTGTTTGGCTATTATTTTCTTTTCCTGGTTTGATTAGAGGCAGTGCTTTTCTGTTGATCATATCTACACATTTTCCCCAGTTTGCTGTGGGTTGTACTTTCTGGGCATTTTATGTCCAGGAAGTAGAAGTTAGGGGCTGGGAATGTGCACGTTCAACTTGAAATAGTAATTTTCATTCTGTTTTGTTCATGATGAAGTTCCAGAATGGTACCAGATACACAGTAAAGGGGCTATTACCGTATGTGGAATGAGTGGACAAAAGCCAAGTATCTCCCTAGCTGAGGTAGCAGTTGACACTGACCAGCAGCAGATGAGCATTCTATTGTGTCATATCCTTGGCAATACTTGAAACTGTCTGACTTTTTAAAATTGTTGACAATCTGGTGGTTGTGAAATGCTATGTCACTGGGGATTTAATTTGCATATCCCTAATAATTAATGCTTTTGAACATCTTTTCATGTTTATTGGCCATTTGTGCTTCCTCTTCTATGAAATTCCTGTTTATACCCAATGAACATTTTAAGAGAATCATTAGCTTTAAAGAAATTACTGGTACTAGATACTTAAAGGCTAGAGATAACTAATCTTTTACATTTCCAATATGTTCTCACAGTGTATGGCTTGAGTGTCCATTCTTTTTGATGTCCTTTGAGGACAATTAATACTTAATTTTAACATAACCAAATAATTCTATTGTTTTTATGATTTCTTCTTTTGTGTTCTGTCTAAGGAGGATTTTCATACCCCATGGATCCCACAATTTGCTGATCTTCTAGTTCTATTATAATTTAGCTTTAAATACTTAACATGTCTAAAATTGTTTTTATACAACCCAGTTGATGCATTTTTCTTTTATTTCTGTGTTGGTAATCAATCAAAAGCCATTCAGCGACTAGCTGGTTCTTTCTCACTGGTCTTCAAATCTCACTATACTAAAAATCAAGTTTCTGGAGATATGTGAGTTTCTCTGTGTTCTTTCCTGTTCCATTGGTTTCTCTTTCTACACCAAAACCTTGCTATCTGTAAACTTATAAAAGACCTTATGCCTCATTGGGTCAAGCACCCTATCTTGTTTTTATTTTTATTTTATTAAGAGTCACAATGAAGTTTAATATGACAGATTAAAACAGCCATCTTGGGCATAACAAAATATCTTAGACCAAGGGGCTTGAATGGCAGATATTTGTTTTTCATAGCTCTAGGGATCAGAAAGCCCAAGATCAAGGCACCTGGAAGGTACATTTTATTCTGAGGCGTCTTCTGTTGGCATGTAGTTGGCCAACCTCTTTTAATGGGCTCACAAGACCTTTCCGTGTATATGCTAGGAAAGAGAGCCAACAGGCTCTCCAGTATCCTTTATTAAGGGTGTTGTCCTGCCAACCGTGACAGCACACATGTGTTTTGTATTCTAGCTCTTGGGAGGCAGAGGTCAGAGGACTGCCACAAGTTTGAGACCAGCCAGATTTGAGACCAGAATCCCAGCAGGACTCTGTTTCAAAACAAACAAGGAAATAAAAAAAAAAAAAAAAAAAGAGGAAAAAAAAAGAGTAAGAGGAAATTACCCTGCTAGATCAGGACCTCAGCCTTATGGTCTCCTTTAACCTAAATCACGTCCTTGCATGCCCTGTTTCCAAGTCCAGCCATGCTGGTGGTTCAAGTGTTCACATATAAATCTGTCTCTATTTTAAAAAATAATATTGGACATCTGTTCTTTTCATTAAAATGTTGAATCTTAGCTAGATGCATGGCCTATCCTCCATAAACATATGTGCTTTTTATAGCTTTAATATGTTACAATTTTTCCTTAATTGTACACATTTAAATGTTTTACATGATCTTTTGTTAAGTGGTATATTCTTTTTTATTGAATTTTTGTGCTTTTCATATAATAGGTCTTAATCAAATATTGACTCCCTCCCCCATCTGTGCCCTCCTATAGTCCCCCACTGGATTTCATGCATTCTGTCATGTATGTTAAGTCCTATCTTGTCAAGCATTTATACCCATATGTCCCTTGGTCCAAGTTCATCCAATGGAGTCTAGCCAGCCTATCTAGGGTCACTCCCTTAAGAAGATCATCTCTTCCTCACCCAGCAGTCATCAGTTGCCAATAGTTCCTCAGCCCATTTCCCTTGTTCTATGCTGGGTTTCTGTCTGATTAAGTCAGCATGGGTCTTGTGCATGCTGTCACCATTGTTGCTAGTTCATATGAGTAATTTCCCAGTGGCCAGAAAGCCTCTGTTTCTTTATGTTCATGCTCCAATCCTGGCTCTTAGAATCTTTCCACCCCTTCCTTGGCAATGATCCCTGAGCAATGGATGGGTGAGGTTTAATAAAGGAGTCCTATCCAAGGACATGTACTCTACAGTCTCTTATTCTCTAAAACTTAGCCAGTTGTGGCCTT
Source organism: Nannospalax galili (assembly GCF_000622305.1). Classification (NCBI taxonomy): domain Eukaryota; kingdom Metazoa; phylum Chordata; class Mammalia; order Rodentia; family Spalacidae; genus Nannospalax; species Nannospalax galili. The sequence goes on from NW_008336435.1 coordinate 1,036,453, forward strand.
CTGTATGTATCACACTCTGTTGTATGAGGAATCTTCACTGGTGAGAGTTGAGGGATGTACTGATATTCTCTTTACCCTCTATTCTGCTATATTCCATGAACCTTATGTGTAGAGTTTCCACTGTAGATGTGTCACTTAGGGCTGAGTGTATCTCAGACATTTATTGTCTGTGTATGGACCCCTATAATAACCTCCATCTGTTGCCAAAAGAAGCTTTTTAAATGAGTGATGTATGGTATATTTGTCTGTAAATATAAAGACCATATTTAGCATACAGTTAAGAAATTTCATTTATCTAGAGATATGACAGAGATAGGGTTTTCTCTAGGATCTGTGTCCTCTCTAGACGTGTATTTGGCTATATTTACGGCATTATTCATGAGGTCCCTCTCATTGAGAAGCCTTTAAGTTCAATTAGATAGCTGTTGATTACCTCCTAGACAAAATTGCCAATACTGCACCAACAGCAATAGTTTGCTGTGCCACTCGTAGTTATTAGGCTTTGAAGCTGGGTTGGACCACTAGTTGATTTTTTTTCCTTTAGTAGCTTATATAGTATCCTCTAGAACTATGAGAGCTAGTCTTTAGAGAGAGGCTTCCAGGTCAGTTCCAGCTTCATTGTTCCAAGTCCTGTGTCCAAAGTATGTCCTGTCTTCAGCAATAGGGTCTTACCTTCAAGTTCTGGGAGGTAATCAGGGGTTATAGCAATAGCCTGTGTTATTTGTGAGTCTCTTGGACCACCCTGACCAACAAACCAAAGGGAAGTTTCTGCTGTCTGGTACTGTGTTCCTTGTACAGCCTTCAAGTATACACATTTAAGTGATGTGTTCTTATAAATTATCACTATTGAAGCTTTTTTGGCTCAAAATCCATTTTCTTTTATGTTAATATAATTACTTGGGATTGCATAGTAATTAATTTTATATCTGTTATAAAGACATATCATTTACCTTGGTAATGCTTGTTTTTTTTTTTTTTGACTAATCTGGAAAGTTCAGTTTATTTATGCTTAGAGATAACTGATATACTTAGATTTTTTTTTCTTCTACCAGTTTAGTTTATTTTGGGCTTTCTGTTCTTTTTTCTATTTTCTTTCTCTTTAATATTTTATTTATTATTTTTATTTTATGTGTTATGAGTGTATTGCCTGCATGCAAGTGTACCATGTCATGCTGTGCCCGCAGAGGTCAGAAGAAGGTGCCAATCCCCTGGAGCTAGGGTTATGGATGGCTGTTAGCTGCCATGTGGGTGCTGGTATTCGAACCCTGGTCCTCTGCAAGAACAGCCAGTGCTGTTAACCACTGAGCCATCTCTCCAGCCTCCCTATTTTCTTTTTTTATTTTCCCTTGTTCTTTTCTTTCTTATCTCTTTATGCTTTTGGATGGGATGAGCTTGTCTTTTCTTACCATCCCATTTCAGTTTTCAACATGTTACATGTTGTACACAAGTTGTATATTCTACTTACCCTTTTAGTGGTGACTCCATTTATTCTTTTAACATCATATCATGTAAAATTAGTCATTATTCTTACTATTCTGAAAATACAGTCATTCTGAAATTTGTATTCTATGGTTAATTAGTATTTGAATTGCTTGGCTACTTGCTCTCCCCCTAAATTAGGTATTATTGCTACTGTTCATGCTTTTAGATTTTCCATTTAAGAGAAGTTAATGGGTCTAAATGTGTTTTGCTTGAGATGATGTCTTGGCTTTACCCTGTCTCAGAATGTTTCCGTAGACACACTCTAAGATGTGGAGTGTTATCCCTGTTTTGTACTGTTTATTGCGAAGACAACTCCTGATCTGGGTTAATTAACAGAATTGAGAGTTCATGTGATTCCAAGTGTATGAAAGCCTTTTGAAGAAAACACAACTTTAGCTTCCCCAGGTGGCTCCCTCATAATTGAGTGTGTATATACTTTATGTAGGGAGTTGGAAAATAAACTCACAGGTGGTTACAGAATATGTCTCCCTTCATGCTGAGGCCTCTGTTGAAATAGCCTGGATTTATTTATAGGCTCTCATTTCTTAAAATTGAGTTTAGTACAGTCTTATGGGATGTGGGGAGCAATACCTGAACTGCTGTCAGAACTGTTGATGTATCTGATGCTGTGATGCTGACATGTATTTCCTGTGGTATCTTTCTAAGTAAACCTGGTGACAGTTAAGATCTAATGTATCCTGTAAATGGAAATGTCAGTCTGAACTGAAACCCGTGATTGTCATACTGACAGACATTGCAGCCCACATGCTTTTTTCCCCCTATAATAACTGTTTACCCCTTCTTCTTAAGGCTCAGAAGACAGAAGGATCTACTACCCTTGGTTGTCCATTGATCCCACAATTCCCCAGGAAGGTAGAAATGGAGGCATGGATGGACTGAAGGGAGTGATTTTCAGAGAGTCCTCCTGGCAGCACACAACAAACTGGCTGGTGAGGAGGATTACTGAGGAGCAGCAGATCTGTCATTGAGGAAATAAAAAAAAATATATAGATAAAGTGAATAAATTTGATTCTATGAATTATTATCTTTAAAATACAGAACATTTTATAAAAATGTACAGAAGTAGTCATTTTAAAAGGCAGGCATTCATAATCTTCAGTGTTTAGTTTAGACTATTTGGTATGTAATGAAATATAAAAATGCAATACATTTATGTGCAGCTCAAAGTACAGAGATTATAATTGTCCTATAATGGCAGAAATATATATTTATCTTTGATCATAAAATGGGGAAAACACGTTAGGAGCCACTATTCAAAAAACAAGCAAAGCTAAAATTCTCATTATTTTGGGGTTAGCATGCTTATGAATGAATAAAATCAGGGGTTAATGGTTTCTCCATTGAGTACCTATGTTAGTAAAAATCTTTCTACATTAAATAACAATACCCTTTGTGTTAGCAAAGATCATTATTTGTGTTAGTAAAGATCATTTACAAATTTAAAATTTATGTAGTATTATATTTAAAATACTGGCAGGATATTGAAATCTCATCAATTCCAGATTTATTAATTGGGGCTGTGGATGTCATTGGTTCAGCAGAGCATAAACATTAGGCTACCAGTCAAGAAACCTACTGTCCAAGTAATTTAATACCAACAGTGAATCCTCAGATGTTAACACTAATCCGTGGAAGGAGAAATTCAAGTATTTTGAAACCATCATGCAAATAATAACTAATGATAAATTAGACGTTTTTAAAAAATAAAAACATACCACCTTGGCATGGTGGTACATGCATTTAATCCCAGCACTTGGGAGGCAAAGGCAGGCAGGCAGATCTCTGTGAGTTCAAGACCAGCCTGGTCTACATAGTGAGTTCTAGGCCAGCTCAAAAAGACAATAAATAAATAAATAAATAAATAAATAAATAAATAAATAATAAAAAGAACATATCCCATCAAACTTTGAATCAGAAACAAATGTAAACTGGAGGTTCTGATTACCTGTGAAAATTCAATTTGTATGTTAGTGCAACTGTGGACACTAAGTTGTACCGATTTTGTTGAGATATCCCTGAGTCTGAATTCTGTTTGGACATGATTTTGTACTACGGACCTGAGGAAAATTTGAACTTCTTTGTGATTTATTTTTCCATTAGCATTAAATGACAAATATCTAGTGGCTGGCATATTTGTTAAACTTATTTCTGGTTAGGGTATGCAAAACATTGAAAAGAAATGGGAACTATAGTGAATTGAATAAATAAACTTGTATGAAAATAATCATTTAAAGGACTCTGCTTCACTGTGCATGGCTGCATCAACTTTCATAATAACAGGGACCTCATTTGGGTCAGTTGAACCCATAGTTTTAATCATCACACGATAAAGCCCAGAGTAGGACCCTGGCCCACAGAGATGAGAACTCATGCTCAGGGCCCTGAGAGTTGGGTAAGAGGTGGAGACACTGAGCTGTGTAATGAGTCTCAACCAATGGTGGAATCCTAAGAGAATTGGAATCCATGACACCACAACTAAGAGATCAGGTCATTTACTTTAATAAAATAGTTAAATCATGTAGGTTTTCATAGTTCATTAGTTTTGTTTCTAAAACATTGACAGGGAATGAAAACAAGTTAACTAACGTCTAATATTCTACAGAAAGTTACGTTGGCTTAGGATCCAGTCTCCTTCTCTAAAGTAAAATCTCCAGATTGTTTCTCCACTACTGCTTGTAAGGTTCTAGGCTGCATAAATATTCTTTGCTTTTTCTAATTACAAAGGAGCATATGCTCAGTCTTGAAAAAACACAAAATAGCAAACAAAAACCATTTACAATTCCACTGCCCAGATACAGCTGCAGTCAATATTTGATATGTGTCCTACATCACTTCCAGTATTGAGGAGAAAATTCCTCGTTATCTACATTTCTATAGTAGGTCTTCCTTTTACTTCCTTATTGATTTTCTATAGATCTTTACATACTACCTTTATTCTATCAGACATGTTAAAAATAAAAATGTCCATCTTTGTGTTTAGTTTTATTTTGTCTTGTATATTTTGATTTGTCTGTATTTTGACATTTTTCATTTTTATGACATACAATCTTTTCTTATTTATGGACCACTATTTTTTGTTATACTTCTTCTTTCTATAAGCACATAAATACTTCCCTATATTTTCTTCTAGTATTATTTTTATGTTTAAAGCTTTAAGTCATATAAGATTTAATTTTACTCAGCTAATAACATTAGCATTATTGTTCAAGTAAACGTTTGTCTTGTCATTATGATTATTATTATCATTATGATTTGTTGAGACCAGGTCTCGTTGTTTACACTAGGTCGAATTCAAACTCATACCCTCCTGCCTCATTCAGCTACCTAAGTGGTGGGATTACAGATGTGTGCCATCGCACCTGGCCTCTCGTCAATCTTTAAAAAGTATTTTATCTCTCATTTTTATTTTATGTGTTAAGAGTGTATTGCTTACATCTATGTAAGTGCACCCATATCGTGCAGTGCCCATGGAGGTCAGAAAAGAGCATCAGATCTCCTGGAACTGGAGTTAGGACCATTGTTAACCACCATGTGGGTGCTGGGAACTGAACCCAGGTTCTCTGCAAGAGCAACTGGCGCTCTTAACCACTGTGCCATCTCTCCAGCCCCTCATTAATCTTAAATGCCACTTTAATCATTGTATTTTATATTATTGATTTTAACATGATGGTATCCAATTTTTAAATTTTTGTCTGAAACTTATACCACGTAGTTAAAATTTTTTATTTAAAGTCTATCTTCTTATGTTAGTAAAAGTTATCCTGTGACTTACCTTATTTAAAACCTACCTGTGTGCATCATCATTTTTGGTTGATGTGTTATTAGGTCTGAGAAATTCTCAAAAATGATAGGTATGGTACTAGAGAGACAGCTTTACAGAGGATCTGAGTTTGGTACCCAGCACCCATGTTGGGCAGCTCACAACTGTCTTGATCTCTAGTTCAGGGAATCTCATGCCCTCTTCTGGTCTCCATGGGCACCCACATACATGTGGCATAATACACACATATACATACATAAAAATAAAAATAAATCTCAGCAAAAATTATAGGTACATTTATTCATGGGTTATTTTCAAATCTACATAATAGCTAGGACAAAAATCTTTAATGAAGAAAAAGAAATATTACTCAGGACTGTTTGTATTGTAAGTGCTAGTTCAACTCAAATTAGTTGAAATAAAAAATAAATTTATT
>NW_008336435.1:1042387-1049101 GCF_000622305.1 Nannospalax galili
AAATGCTCACTTTGATCTCAAAGAAGATTTTTTTAATGTAGTGAAAAGCAGACTCAGGCTCTGTTTTTTCAGTTTAGCAAGAGGGGAATACTCCTTTTTATAATTTTTTATTTTTTTTATTTTTGGGAAGTTCCTACATGAATATTGTCTTTGCATTATTTCCATCCCTTACATTCCCACCAACTCCTCCCATGGAAAGGAATTCTTAAACAAGCATATATTAATGCCAGCAAATTTTCATTGGTTTTCCTACATTTACATGAACTAATTTGTAAGATCTGGGAAGCATTAGTCTGGGTAACCAACCTGGATAACATGACCTTCTTTGTGGTGAAAGACCTGGATCATGGCAAGCCCAGACCACTTGACCCAAAATGGGGAACTTTTCCCCAAGAGACCTATAAACTCCAAAGGAGATGGGAAAATATGGAGAATCACAAATAGAAACCCAAACACAGGTCCAGCCACAGAGCCGTTTATACACATAACTCCCTCCTGTGTGCCCCTTGAGTGTGCTCACCCTATATAGTTTTGTGGCTGTTTTACTCACTTTGGATTTAGAACACCATCTTCAGTTCCATCTTCCCCTCCACCACTTTTCTCCATGTGGCAAATGGCACTGGACAGGCCTCAGGCAGCCATAAGGAATCTATCTAGGGGGTTCAGGGGATCCAAGCAAAAGTATTTTAGCTTGTATCTCATCTGCCTGTCCTTCAATAACTAAGCCTTGGAAACATATTTATTGCCATTTCTAGCACATTTTACAACTCAAAAGTGAGTTGTTAATTTGTCTTGAATCAAAAGGACAACTGGTTTGCTTTTGATGGGGGAAATGTGAAAGTTCTAGAACAGCTTTTATTACATTACATAATTATTAGGTAAGTCAGATATAAATTTTAGACAAATGTTTTACATTATGAACAAAATCTAACACAAGAAATTTTTAGGACCCCTGAAGTATTCTCAAGATCAAGATTATAAAGATATTTTTAAATTATCCTATAATAGCGCTTCCACATAATGAATGGAGACATAGCTTAGTTGGTAGAATACTTGCTTAATATTCATGAAGCCCTGGGTTCTATCTGTAGAACTTCATAGCACTGGGCATAGTGGTACATGCCTATAATTCCAGAACTTTGGAGGTAGAGAGAGGAGGATCAGGAGTTCAAAGTCATCCTTAATAGGTCTTTCACATAAGTTGTATAAAAAGATCAAGAGTCACATATAATTTTATAAGCACATGAGATTTACTGAGGGCAAGTTTCTTTACATCTGAAACATTAAGAATAAAAATTGACCTTGATTATTAAAGCCATTATTTAGACAAAAATGAGTTTGGAGGTATCTGCCTTCACCTAGACCTTTTTTCTTGATGTGTTGTCGTTAGAACATTGATGGGAACAGCTCTTAATTAATTTGGTGGCAATTAAAGGAAATAATGACAGATGTCTCTGAAGGCAGCCTCTTGAAAACAGTAGGTTGGCATATAGTCACGCAGCCCACTGAATGCAGTAAAATCCTGTGTTTATTAGGATTGATGGGGCGTATGACAATGAAAATATTTTTTTAGTTTTTATTTTAAATCAATGCATAGCAATTACACATACAATGTGGCATTTCACCACATCTATAAAATATGTAATAATCAGATCTAAGTTACTGATCTAAACTTGGACATTAATAATTTCTTTGTATTGAAAGTGTTCAGAGTCCTCTCTACTAGCTTTTCTGAAATATTCTGTCATTGTCAGCCATCATTATCTTGCTGTGCTATAGAACAGTGGAAGAAATTCTTCGTATCCACTTGTACCATATGCTCATTAACCATCCTCTCTGGCAACCACCAGTCTATTCTATTATGTTTAGATCTATTTTCTGTGTGTGAGAATATGAGGTCTTTCTGGATTTGACTTATTTCATTTCACATAATGTCCTTCAGTTCCATTCAAGTTTTACAAATGACAGAACTGTATTCATTTTATGGCTGAATAATATTCCATTGTGTATATGTACCACATTTTCTATATCCATTCATCTACTGATAGAAAACTAGTCTAATTCCATTTCTTGGCTAAAGTGACTAGTGTTATAACAAATATGTTAATACAAATGTTTCTATGATATATTGATCTCATTTTCCTTTGGATATATGCCCAGTGGTGGGATTCCTGGATCATGTGGCAGCTCTGTTTCTAGGTTGTTGAGGAACCTCCAGACTATTATCCATAATAGCTGTGGTAAAAAAATTCTCCTTTCTCCACATCCTTGCTAGCATTTGTTATTTTGGTTTGAGATGGTTGAAATGGTTCTTATTTATGCTTTCCACCGCATTGTTTGACTGTTATGTACCTTGGAAATCAATGACATTGAAAAGCAGGGGGGAAGCATATAAAATTACCTTAAGTGGGTATATCACTCTTAATCTTTCATTTTGGTGAAAGCAAGAATACAAATTTTAATAATTAACTTATTTATCATCCTAAAGAAATGAAGTAAATAGGGATTTCTTTTCACCTATCAACCTCAATTTAGTATTTTATCACACAATGCAAAGAAATGGTGCTTACATGTTCTGTTCTTAACATATTAACTATAGCAGGCTCTGGACTGGATTAATTCAGAAAGCTTTAGTGGCAAGTCATATAGCATACATTTGTAACTCAAGAGACCAGCTGTCAATATAATTTGAATCCCAATGCGCTCTTGTTTAATGCTTTTGTCTAGAGGCACCAATAATCCTTATGTAAACACTCCCCTAAAGTGTTTTGTGGAGAAATGTGTCAGTTTGTGGTTGGTTTCTCTATATATGACTTCTTAGATATTTACATGATGGAAAAGCAAACATCTGGATGTTAAGAAGTCAGGGGTGGTATGGGGATTCTAGGATTATCCATGGTGAGAAGCGTGATGTGAATTTGGGAATAATCAGCTGTGGGTAGGGCAGGGTCAGTTTGGGGAGGGGCTCAAGCCATACACAAGAAGCACAGGACTTTGACCCAAGGGGTTTTCACATCAACTTGATCCTTACTATGAGAGTGAGGTAATTTATCTTAAAAACTTGCATGTATGTGTATTTATTTATAATACCATAATTAATGAATTGAATGCATATAATTTGGAGACATAGATTATAAGCAGAAATGTTATGATAGAGATAGGAAATTGTCAATGTTTGAAAAATAATATATTCTGAACTGTCCTAAAAGCAAGAGAATTTAAGATTGGGGGGGATGTAGATGCTGCTCTAAATTTCAGTCTTTCTGTAGATGATACTACTGGGTATTACCCTAAGCCTTTAATGGCCTTAGCTTTAGACCCCACCCCAGCGTTTTCCTTTCTATATATCATCGTTTTCCCAAATCCTCTCTTATTATCTTATTTAAGGAGGGTCATTGTATGGTTAAAAACAAAGCACACTGTTGGTTTCAAATCTCAGCTCCAACATTTCCTTAGTAAATATCCCTGAGCAATCATTTAAGAGCCCCTTTTTCCACTTGATTCATATATGTGTAACGGGAATAGCAGTTGTTTTTATGTTATCCTCATAAAATTGTGTGAGATGTTCTTAAAATAGCATGTGATGACACATATGCTCAATACTTATGAATGGTGATAATTGTTATTCTTATTTGCATTGCTATGATTCTGTTTTGTCACTTGTTTCTCTGGCCCCTCCTACCCCTTCTTCTTTGCCTTAGAATTTCCGAGTTTATTTATCCTTAATACGTTTATATAGCTAGATGAAGCTATCTGAAAGGCAGAGTAAACTGACTTCCCACGTTCATTGTTTCTTGCTTTATATACTATGCTTAGAAGCTTTCTTGGAATGACATATATTTATCTAGTAAATATATATTTTATGTCTATTCTGAAAGCCAGATTGTGAAAAACAAATTAATAGATTCTAACCTTACCTGAGGTATGTAAGAGAACTGAAATCATACAAAGTTTACTAATATGTGACCAAAGTTTTATAACTCAAACAAGAATCACATAGCTCAATTTTTTAGATAGCTGATGGGGTTATTTAATTCTCTCCCCCAGCTAGTCTTTCTGTTTATATGTGTGTGCATGGGGTGGGTATGGTTTGTTGTTGAATTGTTTGGGTATGTGTGGTATATATATGTATCTGTGTATGTACATGTGTGTGCTGCTACATGTGTGGCATGTGCATGTGGAGGCCAGAGGGTGACATCAAGTGTCTTGCTTGATGGCTCCCCACCTGTATTTTAAAAATATTTTATTTATTATTTTTATTTTATGTATAAGACTATATTACCTGCATGCATGTTTGTACATCCATGTTGCGCAGTGCCCACAGAGGTAAGAAGAGGGCATCAGATCCCCTGTAACTGGAGTGACAGATGGGTGTTAGCTGCCAGGTGGGTGATGGGAACTAAGCCTGGGTCCTCTGCAACAGCAGCCAGTGCTCTTAACTGGAGCCAGCTTTCCAGCCCCCCCCCCCCCCCCCCCCACAAAACTGGGGGGGGGTTGGAGACTAAACCGGGGCCCTCCGCACAACCCCGCCGTGTTCTTTAACGGGGCCCGCTTTCCCCCCCCCCCCCCCCCCCGCACACAAGGTCTCTAACTGAGCTTGAAACACCTTGATTTGTCCAGACTGTCTGGGCAGTAAGCTTCAAAGATCTGCTTGTCTCTGCCCCAATCTTCAGTGCTGGGATTACAGGGGTGTGTACCATTACACCTGGCTTTTATGTGGGTTCCAAGGATCTGAACTCAGGTCTTCATGCTTGTACAGCAGGCAACTTACCAACTGAACATCTCTCCAACTAGAGTCATTCTTTTTATAACATTAGTTTATTCAGTCATAGAGTTACTTTATTTATTGAAGTCTGCTCTGTGCCTAACCCTGTGTTAAGCACTGAAGATACTTGATTAGCAAAGCAGGTTTGGACCTTGCCTTTGTGGAGTTCACAGTAAAATTGGCAAAGTAGTATTAAATAATCACATAAGTATGTGATGGGTACAGTGAGGAAGCACCCAGGGGAAATGATAATTAAATGGCATGGAAAATGGTTCAAATTGGGGAAAGAGTGGTAATGGTCATGGTCATCGGAGAGCAGGTTAGCTGAGATTGAAGATGAAATAGGAGTTGTCTGAAGAAGGAAAAGATAATTGCATGCAGAGAGAGAAAGCATAATTATGCTTTTGGAAGGCATTGGGGTATGAGTGAGAGAGACAGGAATCACAAATGATGTTGGAGAGGCTGGTATGTCCACAGAACTAATTTTATTTCTTTGAACTCATTCATTCTATTTCCTTTTCTTGAAAATACAATAGATTGGCAAGTAGGCAAAGAAGAATTTTTAGGAGAGTATTAGGATAGAGATGTTTTTCAAACTTCAGAGAAATCACTTGGGGGTTTTATTAAAACAAATAATTGGGCTCATGCCAAGGGTCTGCATTTGCGATAAGCTCTCACTAGTGCTGATGATTCTTGTTCAGAGGTCTCACTCTTAGCAGTGAGTGATTAGGTGAATCTGTGATAATGCTGCTGGACATGGAGAGATCCATAGGTAATTTAAAAACAAATGGCATGGTAAAGAATTAGTTGAGCATCATGGAGAAGGCATGGCCACTAGGGTCATAGCTGATCTAACTGGCTATGGTTTGTGCTGCTCAGTGTAGAAACACTAGAGGAGACACAGGTTGGATTGCAGATCCTGTTGTTGTGGCATTTTGAAGCTGAAGTGCTTTTGAAATTTCAATCTAAAGAAGTCATTTGGCAGGTGAATATATGGATCTAGAGTTTAGAGAATAGAAACTTCAATCATCAGTGCATGGATAGAAATTAATCCCAGGTGACAATCGGCTGGGATCATTATGAAAGAAGAAGCCCTCGTGTGAGGTTTGAAGAGCACAAGCATTCACTAAGCAGTTCAGTATGTATATCTGCTAGCACAGTTCATAAACGGTTTTAACTGTCTACTAAAATAATAGATTAGCCCAACAACCTCCTGTATACCTACCACACAGATTTGTCAGATCTTTAGCAGTTGCCATATTGGTTCAAATATTTCAGAAATGCAATGTTACACATGAAGCTCTTTGTAGACCTCATCCCAGAGATACCCACTATCTTGAATTTGTTGTTTATTATTTCTATGTGTGTTTTTATAATTACGATTTATGTGTCTCTCCAGTCCCTGGTTATCCTCATTTTACTGAGAATATTACATTACTATATTGCTCTTCAGTCATAAGGATGTGGCAAATATGAATTCTCATACATGTATCTTTGTGTACATATGCAAGTGTTGAACACTAATCCATTAACTGAAATCAATTTAGTGGGACCCATATATGGAGAAATGAAAGACAACTGAATGAGCAGTAATAGAGTACATTGCACATGGAGGGCAAGTATTTTTTCATAAAAGCTTTGTGTGATTTATATATGTAGTATAATCATGCACTTCTAAATCAAGGTTTTCTGAGAACTCTAAGCAAATTAAAGTACTGTTGGAAAGGAACAAGTGCAGATGATGAAGAGATCAAATGCATAGAGGGGAAGAAGAGAGAATGAACTTCTAGTAAGATGAAAGGGAAGAAAATATAGATTTATACAGGATGCATTTGTTTGAAGGAGGCAAAATATTTAAGGAGTTTCTTTTGATGTGCTCTATTTTCATCTGTAAAGTAGGATAAGAGATAATATTCTGGGAACAAGGAGACAAAAAGTAGGGTTGAATT
>NW_008336435.1:1049190-1053627 GCF_000622305.1 Nannospalax galili
TATTAGAATAGGTTTTTCTATAAATATTTGTCAACCTGGTTAGATTAATCTAAGATTTGAGTTTTCTGGGCAATTCAACCAAAGATAGTATATTAGTATTCGTGAGAAAAGGATGGAGGAGGAAGATTAAGTGTCAATGAATTGAAGGAAAAGATCTAGTCCAGGGTTAATAAACTGCCTATATGACCCATGAGCCAGATCCAACTACCTGCTTATTTGTATACATAACATTTCATTAGAATTCAGACTTTCCCTTTACTCTGGCTGCTTTTGTCCTACAAGGGCAAAATTGTGGAGTATGGTAGTACATTTGCGAATCCTAAAATATTTACATTCTGACCATATTATTGACAAATTCCTGGTCTATGTCATTCTGGCATTTCTCTCCAGAGTATAGGCATACTGTCAGAGAGAAGAAAAGATAAAAAGATGGGGGATAATATGAGAGATAGGCACATTTCCAAGAGTTGCTAAGGCCCAGGATGATTTTGGTGAGAGATTAGTGAGATGAAGTTGAGTCCCTGAAGTTCTCCCACTTTTTTCTTTGATAAATGACCTAATAGTGTTAACTGAGCTGCACACAAGGATGCTAAAATCACAGATGACACTGATGGAGTTGGAAATGGTGGGAAGGATGGGAGCTCAATACCAACGATTTACAAATAAACAGATAAAAATGTTTGGAAACCAGAAAAGAGAACTGATTGAAGGGGATGTGACTTGTTATCAGGAACTTCACAGACAGAGAGTGAGATGAGAGTCTTAGGTTAGAACTGAGGGCGCGAAGCATAGTGATCAACTCCTTTCCTGAGACAAGGAGCCGTGCTAGGCAAGTGAGGCCCAGAGGAGCAATGAGGCCTTTAGAGAGCTAGGTTCCTTTGGAGACTAGAGAAAGAGAGGCCTTTGGGATAGAACCGAGAGAGCATGCAGCCTTCTGGTTGTGACTGAATGAGAAGTGTAAAATGTTAGGCAGCTGCTAGTGTTCTAAAGATTTGACATCAAGATTCATCTAGTGGACAGAGGTCAGGATGTGTTCAGTAATCCTAGAGGGCCTGAACCATGGAAACCTCAGCTGGTGAGCAGGCATGTCATAGCATTGGTTACTGCCCAGGATTTTACCAGGTATTCAGATTGGTCCGAGTACCTTAAGCCCTGTGTCTATTCCTTATCAAGGACCGTACCAAAAGCATGATCTCTCAAACCAGAGCTTCACAGTCACTTTTCCCTTCCCTCCACCTTCAGTATTTCCCGTGAGTCTTTGTCTATAACCTCCATGGATTTGCTGTCAGGATGTCCTACCAGAGCCCTCTGTTTCAGTCAGATCCCCTTGGAATTGTCTCCTTTTAAAGTCCATACTTGCTTACTGTAAAGTTAATTCAGATAACAACAGAGAGAATGAAAAATAATCTCTAATCCCGCATCCTAGAGATTACAGCCATTACCATTTTTCTGTATGTCTGCACACTTTATACAGAAAAACTTTTTTTTAACTTTGTGCTTTCCTAAAATGTATTACTTTCTAAAGTTATCTTGGAATTCTTACTATGAGTAAATACTTTTCACTATCATTTTATTAGAGGCTTAATATACTGTGATTTAGAATTTTCATGATTTATTATTCAATTCCATACTATTGAATATGGTTTCTAGTTTTTGATACTACATATAACAATATAATGAATATCCTCATTGAGTTTTATAAAACAAAAATCTGCTCATGTCATAATGTCTGGCTTGAAATTAATCTGTGGCTCTGGGGTTAAATCTTCACTTTGAAAAAGGAGGCCATGTATCGTCTGGTTTGGCCTGCTTCCACCCCAACTTATTTCCCAGCACAGCTTTGTTCCTGACATTTTGGTCAGAAGTTTTGATGGCTCCCCTGAGATACCTCTACTACACTGACTATCACTGTACATTCACTTGTTCATTTGTGACACATTCGCTAAGGGACTGTGTGCATTGCCTCCTGGCTCCCCATGTGAAAAAGATTTCACATTTTGGCACTTGGTACTTACTAGTTTTCAAGGAAGACAATAAATGTTCCTGTGCACATGTATTGTTTTCAATGTACACATCGATTGTTTTCTTTATTTCTCATTCCTTATCACTGGAAATATTTTAATTAATATTTTTGTTACTGCTTATGTTTTCTCTTGATCTGAATTCATTTTTATATTCACTTACTCCATTAAAAGAAACTGATCATCAGGCATGGTGGCACACACCTTTAATCCCAGCACTTGGGAGGCAGAGACAGGTGGATCTCTGTGAGTTCAAGGCCATCCTGGTCTACATAGTGAGTTCCATGACAGCTGGGGCAACAGGGAGACCCTGTCTCAAAAAGACCAAAAAAAAAAAAAAAAAAAAAAAAAAAAAAAAAAGAAAGAAAGAAAAAGAAAAAAGAAACCGATCAAGCACTGTTTATATGCCAGGGTCTATTATTGGTGTTGGGAAGAAGTAAAAACCTCCTATATATGACACTCTAATGAGAAGACTAATAATAAATAAGAGACATAAATGGCTCTCATACTGTGTTAAAGAGACAAGGCAAGGGGCTGGAGAGATGGCTCAGGAGATAAGAACACTGACTGGTTCTTGCAGAAGACCCAGATTCAAATCCCAGCATCCATATGGCAGCTAACAGCTGTCCATAACTCCAGTTCCAGGGGATCTCACAGCCTCTTCTGTCTTCCATGGGCATTGCACAACTTGGGTGCACTTACATGCAGGCATAACACTCATACACATAAAATAAAAATAATAATGAAAATATTTTTTAAAAGAGATAAGGAGAAAAATTGGGGAAAGGGCTTTGAGGTATGTGCATGTTGGACATGGGGCTGGTGTTTTTCCAACAAAGGAACCAAAACAGCCTACCTCCCTCAGAAGAGAATGAACTAGCCCTATAGTTTCTAGGGGAAGAGCATTCTAGGCTGAGGAGAGATCAAGTGCGAAGGCCCCAAAGTAGTGACATGCCAGACAGATTTAAAGATCACGGGGACTAGCATTCTTGCTTCACAGATCTCTCTTTCTCTCTCTCTCTCTCTCTCTCTCTCTCTCTCTCTCTCTCCCTCTCTCCACACCCCCACACCCCCCCCTCCAAGCTA
Source organism: Nannospalax galili (assembly GCF_000622305.1). Lineage (NCBI taxonomy): Eukaryota > Metazoa > Chordata > Mammalia > Rodentia > Spalacidae > Nannospalax > Nannospalax galili. The sequence continues at coordinate 1,052,298 of NW_008336435.1, forward strand.
AAGATGGAACTCAGAACCTTGTGCATGCTAGGCAAGCACTGTGCGACTGAGTCCCAAGCTCTCTCATTTTAACAGAATCTTCTGCCTACTGTGTTGCAGAGTAAAGATGAGCAGTCAGGAAGCTATCACCAGAATTCAGATAAATGATTCTTGCTTGGGCCAGGAAGATGGCTTTGGCCAGAGTGGCAGCAAATGACTGGATTATAGATCCCTCCCTCTCCCTCCCCCACCTCTTGCCTGCCTGTTTTTGAGATGAGGCCTCACTCTGCAGTCCAGGCTGGCCTTGAACTCATGACATTCCCCCTACCTCAGCCACCTAAGTGTTAGAACTGCATGCATGCATCACTGGCTGAATTGCTCTTGAAGATGTTTGCTCATGGACCAGATTTGGGATGAGAAAGGAATAGCAGAAGCACAGGTAAAACCAAGGTTCTGCATCTCACAGAATATAAAAATAACAAAAATGCTTTTCTGGTTACCCAGAAATTAGCTATTTCTGCCTTGGTGGCTTTATTTCAGCCATTTTACCTCCCAAACACATTTGGTTGCAATTGTGTCAGAAAGAATTCTGTGTGGAAATCTTTTCCTTTCTGTCTATGTGGTGTCACTGTAAGTTAAGAAAACTCATTTGTGTATGTGTCTTACAGGAGCTAGTCTTGTTTAATAAGCATATCATATAGAACGCACAAATCTAGTTTTAATAACTCACAAAATGTCTTCGAACATATTGCTCTACTTTAAAAAATTCTGAATTTTGCAACTGAGTTTGCTTAGCACCCAGATCTCTTATAAATGAATTAAATGTCTCTAAATGAATAAATGAATTGATTTTTAAATCACAAATTTTGGAGTTAGCACATTAATAGCTATAAATGAAAATGAAATACACTATACTAGTCAGGCGTGGTAGTGCATGCCTTTGATCCCAGCACTTGGGAGACAGAGGTAGGTGGATCTCTGTGAGCTTGAGGCCAGCCTGGTCTACATAGTGAGTTCCAGGCCAGCTGGGACTGCAGGGAGACCCGGTCTCAAAAAGACCAAAAACAAATACACTACACTTAAAAAGTTTTCTCCTTTGAGTGGATTACTTAAAATAGTCAAGCAGCAATACAAAACTTAAAATATAATGTATTAAGCCAGGTATGGTGGCACGTGCCTCTTATCCCAGCACTTGGGAGGCAGAAGCAGGTGGATCTCTGTGAGATCGAGGCCAGCCAGATCTACATAGTGAGTTCTAGGCCAGCTGGGGCTATAGGGAAGATCTGTCTCAACACTCCCCCTCAAATATATATATATATATATAGTAATATATTTATATTAAATATATAAT
>NW_008336435.1:1053672-1061657 GCF_000622305.1 Nannospalax galili
TATAAAGTTATATATAGTAATATATTTCTACTGATATATATTTTAACATAATATGAATATGATTTATTTAGAAATATGAGGAAATATGTCAGATAATGAATGTCACTTTTTTAATGTGAAAGTCTCTTGAAGCAACAAACCAGCCTCTTTGGGCTTTATTGGACAAAACTGGTGATTGTTCCCTTCTGTTCTTGTTTATAAACTGAAGAATCATCTTTGTGAGGCAAATGATGGAAACACTAACTCCCACATGACTGTTGCTTGTTTCTTTCCCTGAGATGCCTTTGTATGTGGAAAAGCAAGAGAAGACAGCATTCTGTAGGAGTTCTAGAATGCCTGCCCTCAGTTTCACAGAGGATTCACCAATTTTGTCCTGAGATCTGAGAAGTCATATAGACAGGATTATGACCAAGAACAATGCAAGTTAACTGACCCTTAAAGGAGTGCATACTTATAAAATGACAGGCAATGCTGCACTGTCATTGAATCAAAATAACCAAGCTGTCAACAAAGGGAGTATAGAAATGTCACATGACCAAAATCCCAGGCACCACTAGCAGTATACACTGCCATTCAACTCTTCAGAAACCTAAACCAGTGGAGAGAACTGGAAAAGAAAGACAATTAACATGTAAAAATAATTTTTACCTTTAAAATGCATGATTGAGAGCATGCTTGAGCATCTCTGATAACCTTGGAGAAGGCCTGGGTGATGGTAGGTAAGTTTCTTAGTGTCTCTTTTACTTTCTTTACACTGTGCATTAAACAGGGATAATAATTGTGTTTACTTTATAGGATGGTTGTGAGGATTAAGTGAACAATTTAATGTAAAACTCTCAGGACAGCTCCTAGCACACAGTAAGCTGTCAGTAATTGTTAGCTGTTGTTATTGTTAGAGAAGATAATGGGACTCTTGAGTTTACATAAAGATTGCATATTAAGAAGAGACTACATTCAAGTGAAGAAGGAAAATAACTCCAAGGGAATCCTTAGACCGACTGTTCTTAGTGTTTTCATCAGTAGATAAGAAACAGTCCTGCCAGAAGCCAAGTTGAGGAAGGGGGCTTTCTAAACTGCACTGAAATTTTTCAATGTGCATAAGCTAGAAGAGCTGGTATTAGTAGTAATAGCATATTTAAAAATTAACAAGGTGGCTGCATTTACAATCATTTTTAGTTTGTTTTGAAAAATGAAATAAACAGCTGATGCTGCTGAGCTAACTATTAAAGTGGCACCCAGTACCACCGTGAACACAAGACCACATTGTTTCTACTTCTCTATTCCTACCACTCCGCAAACTGAGTTTATTCAGTATCCCACAGTGACCTATCATGCCTTCTTTTGCAAGCATGCTGTGCCATCAGCCATCATCCCTGAGCATCTTTGGATTTTATAGGTACAGATATAGATTCTAAAGGTAAGAAGTCAAGATTGGAAAAGAAAGATGTACCAGGGTCACGGCATAGAGTCTGTTGATGTGATCATTTGAATTTGAGTATAAGGAGGAAAACCTACTGTGACCGATAGAATACAATTTTGGTGTAAATGATTCCATGACATGCTGGCAGTGGAATGTGAACTGAGTGGAATGAAGATGATCTACGAACAGGCAGTTGACAGATATGAGCTCCTAATGCAAGGTTACATTTTGGAGTCATGGGCTGTAGAGTTGAGGAGTGATGCAGACAGAGAAGGGTCATTTACTAGAGATGCCAGGGTGTGGTGATGCATGTCTTTAATTCCCAGCAGGGGCAGATGGCCCTCTCTGATATCAAGGCCAGCCTAGTCTACATGGTGAGTTATAGGTGCTCTGGGGCAATAGGGAAACCAGAGAGCAAGACGGAGAGCAAGATGGGAGGGAGGGAGGGAGGGAGGGAAGGAGGGGGAGGGGGAGGAGGAGGAAGAAGAGAAGGGGAAGAAGGAGAAAGGGGAAGAGGAAGGGGAAGGGTAAAGGAATAGAAGAGAATAGAAAAAGACATGCATATTTTTTGCCTAAAATGTTCATCTTTTCTGCAAGTTCTAGTTTATTTTTCCCTCATTGACATTTGCAAAAAATCCTTTTTTACTTACCTTTTCATTAATAATTTTACTTGTACTAAATTTTCCCCCTGGATGACAATTTTAGCTCTTCTATTATTATTATTATTATTATCTTTCTGTTTGTTTTGTTTGTTTGTTTGTCTTTTTGAGACAGGTTCTCCTTGTAGCCCCAGCTGTCCTGGAACTCATTATGTAGACCAGGCTGACCTTGAACTCAGAAAGATCCGCCTGCCTCTGCCTCTGGAGTGCTGGGACTAAAGGCGTGCGCCACCATGCCCGGCCTATTTATTATTTTTATTTTGTGTGTATGAATGTATTCCCTGTATTCCCCGCATGTATGTAAATGCACCTGTGTCATGCAGTGCCCTTGGAAGTCAGAAAAGGGTGTCAGATTGCCTGGAACTGGAGTTACAGACAGTTGTTAGCCACCATGTAGGTAGGTGCTGGGAATTGAACCCAGCTCTCTGCAAGAGCAGCCAGTGCTCTTAACCACTGAACCATCTCTCCAGCCCCATCTCGTGGATGACATTTTATGTGTTCAATATTTTCAGAAATATATGCTAGTCATCTGCTAACAGAATATGAGAACGTATCACGAACCCTTCTATGTTCATGCAACCATCTTTAGGAAAACTATGCAAAAACATCTATGTTCCTGATCAGCATTGTCATTTGGGTACACCAACTGGCAACATACCATTATCCGTGTTGTTAAAGTTAAGAATTATGATCCAGGGGTGCTGACACACATCTGCAATCCTAGCACTCCGGATAACTCAGGCAAGAAGATTGCTGAAAGTTTGAGGCCAGTCTGAGCTGCATAAGAAGTTCGATGTCAGCCTGAGATGCATATCAAAACCCTGATTTTTAAAAAAGCAGAACTTTGTCAACCACAAGATGCTTCATTAATGCTTGTGGTGTTTTCATCAATAGTTAGAATCCAAAATTTGTAACTGTTATGTAACATCAACAGACATGCCCACAATAGCACGTGCCAGCAATGACAACAACGTGTTAGCAATGACTGAGTTCAATCACTGCTTCTAAAGCACAAAACAGAAATACTAGAGCTCTCTCATTAGTGTTTCTGCTTGAATGTATTCCAGTTACTGAGTGCTTGTTTGAGAGAAGCATGTTATTTAAATTTTATCCTCCCCAAGGAGAGACAGTGGGAAATTATTGTTTACTAGACACTTAGTTTCAGTTTGAGGAGATGAATGGCAGTGATTGATATGAAGTTACTTATGTGATACACCAACACCTTTATACATAGAAATGCTTTAAGTGGTAGATGTATGTTATGTAGATTCTACTACAATATATAATTTTAAAAATTATCTCCATGCCAAAAGGACACTCTAGCATATTTATAACATTATTTGAAAATACTGTTTTCTTTAAAACAGCTCTAAGTCCAGATGAATATGCAATTAAATACATTAACATAAAACATTGGTCAAGCTTCAATCCAGTGACAAGGCTTAAACAAACCCATGTTGGAATTTCAACAAAAACCACCACAGCACTAACCAGCAGGGATCTGAGGGTGCACTTTGATTTTATTTTTATTTTGATGACCTTATATAATGTAGCGGTGTCTAGCTTGACTGAAAAGTTTAGAGACAACTTTTTATTGACTTTAGCCAAAGGAGGAGAAGATTATTCAATAAAGACCATAAACATTAAGCTTCTGGTATTTGGAAGTTGTATTAGATTGAATTTCAGGTATAATGTGCAGAATAAAGTGCCTTTATTATGATCACTCCTCTTTTCAACTCTCTATATTTCCAGTTTAATGGCATAATAATAGCATGATTGGATTTACCAGCCAGAGCTATAAATATGTAACATTCATTTCTAGGTAATATATTACAGAGATCTTTTATGAAGAAGTAGTTGCTCTTGATGTAAAAATGGAGATTTGATTTGAATAAATGGTTTTGGGATTTATGTGGCATGGAAAGTTACCCTGTCCTCTCAGGTGCGGAAGTACTTCTGCAAGATGTCACAGTTGGATAAATGATGATTGGCTGTCAAGAATCTTCAGCTTGTATGATAGTTATTTTAAAATTCTAATTTAAAACCTTTATGGCAGAAATGCTTTAATTTTTATTATACCTATTGCTTAGCCACATTTTACTGAAGAATAGCTTGTATTCTGATAACAAAGTATCTTTCCTTTCTGAAAGACTCACTAAAACCATCTTCATATGCTTAAATGCATATCTGGTTAGCATGTTTTTTAAAATATAATTCCATTCCTTTTCACTTATACAATTCACACATTAAAGATAGTTTCAATTTACTTGAGAGAAGAAAGGAGAACATAAGTTCTTGTAATTATAAACAACTTAAAACTATAACACAGGTAGGTATCTTATACTGTAATTTCCATTTGGACTGTATAAAAGCCAAAATGTTTTGCTTATAGTCATAGTTAGTTAGATGTAGGTAGTAGAGTGTAAATTAATTCTTATTAATCAGTTGTGCAGAAAGAAAATGGCACATATTCATTTCCATAAATAAAATATCACACCTAGGCAGTGAGACATTTAGTCTAAATTTATTAGAGCAGTCCCAGTCCTGAAGGTCTTTTGAAAGTATTGAGTTCTTTATTCTTATTTTATTTTTATTTTATGTGCATGAGTTTTGTTTTTTTATTTTTTTTTATTTTTTATTTTTTGCCAGTATGCGCAGTGTCTTAGAGGCCAGAAGAGAGTATCAGATCCTCTAGAACTGGAGTTACCGAAAATTGTTAGCTGCCATGTGAGTGCTGAGAACTGAATCCAGATCCTCTGCAAGAACAGCCAGTGCTCTTAACGCTGATCCATCTCTCCAGCCCCAGTACTGAATCCTTAACTTAGAGGAACCCTGGGTATTATGAATACTGTTTAGGGCTTTGGTTCTCCCTGGTCCTGGCTGCCAGTTTTCTGTTGGTACCTGTGCCAAGCTTGGGCATTGTAGGTTGCCCATCATGCTGCATCTTTTCTTCTTCACAGTTGGATTAAGAACTATAGATGTTCTCATCACTGATAATAATATTCAAAGTAAGAATCACACTGAGCTATGAAATTCCAGAAAATAAATGTTCAGTTGTATTGGATTTCAGGTAGCACTGTTGACCTTCCATACTATGAGTTCCACCCAAACAGTTATGGGTCAAAAGTACCTATAGAAAAACAGAACTGCATGAGTAGTGAACACATACAGAATTTTTTTTCTTCTCATTGCTCCCTAGGCAACACAGGATGGCAACTGTTTACGTGGTATAAATAATCTAGAAAAGTTTTAAAGTGTGTGGTAAGAGTATAAATTATGTGCAGATACTATGCAGATTGGGAAATGTGAGCATCCATAGAATTTGGTATGTACAAGTGGTCTTGAAATCAATTGACCTTTATATACTGCAGGATAATTGTGCATGCATAAACTGTGTGCTGAGAAAAGAACAGATTCTTTCTATATTTTTTTCTAAAAGCAATGTTTCATGACTAATCCATCGAAGTTAAACATATCTGGAGATCCTGGCCTTCTGGATTCCCTGAGGGTATGCATGAATCATGCGTTGGAAAGGCAGTACTGTAGACTCGTGGGCTTGTTGAAATGTAGACTTCTTTGTTTCTACAAAGTTCTCTATTCTAGACATTCATATAAATAGAATAATACAACATGTGATTTTTAAGTGGCTGACTTCTTGCATTGTTTAGCTTCATATTTTCAAGGCTTACCCATACTGTAACATAGATTAGTACTCCAGGTCCATTTTCTTTATGGTGGAATATATGTAAATATCACATTTGATTATTCATTTATCTGTTGATTGAGACTAATTTACCTGTTGACTGAACCACTTTTTTTATGTGTACGCATATTATAATTTCTCTTGGGTATATATTTAGGAGTGGGATTGATGAGTCATAAAGTAAGTCTAGGTTAATTGTCAGAGGAACTGTCAGGCTGTTTTCCAAAATGGTGGTACCGTTTTGCATTGATACTGGCAACATTTGAGGGCCTGTTCTCCATATCCTCAACAGTGCTTACTGTTACCTGATTATGGTTCTTGCCATCCTACTGTGTAGGAAACAGCATCTCACTGTGATTTTCATTTTTATGTCCTTGATTACTAGAGATACCTAGCACTTTTCATGTGCTTATTGGATTTTTGTCAGCCTTGGAGTAACTAATGTCTATTCAAATCCCTTTCTCTCTCTCTTTCTCTCTCTCTCTCTCTCTCTCTCTCTCTCTCTCTCTCTCTCCCCCCATGTGTGTGTGTATGTTGCATGCAGATGTTTGTCTATGTGTGCACATGTGTATATGCTCTTGGGGAGGCCAGAGAAGGACGTTGGGTGTCTTTCTCTGCTACTTTTTACCTTGTTTCCTTGAGACAGGGTCTCTCACTGAACTGGAAGCTTACGGTTTCAGTTAGCCTTATGGCCAGCAAGCTCTCAGATTTGCCTATCTCTAACCCCCAATGCTGGGATTACAGGCACATAATGCCTGGATTTTTCCATTGGTTCTGGGATTCGAATTCAGATCCTCAAGCATGCCAAGTGCTCTTACCCACTGAACTTCTCTTCAGCTCCCTTTCTTCATTCTTTAATAGACCTTTTGCCTTTGGTATTTAGTTGTAATAAATGCAGAACATCTTTCTAAGTTCTACGTAGAAATTCCTTATCACTTATAAGATTTGAAAATATTTCCCCATTCTGTGGGTTTTCTGCACTTTCATTATTGTGTTCTTCAAAGCATAAAGTTAAAAAATTTTGATGAAGTTCATTTTAGCTTTTTTTCTTTTGCTGTTCATGCTTTTCATGTCATACCTTAGAATTCTTTACTAAATCCAAAATTATGAACAACTACTCCCTATGTTTTCTTGTGGGACATTATAATTTAAGTTCTTACATTTAAGCCTCTGACATATTTTTCTAATCTTTAAGTGCAATTTACACTGAAATAATTATTAACACCACTTCCATTCACTCTCAAGAATATCATTGTTTGTATGATAAATTCTTTGATCACCTAATCAGGGTTGTAGTCTGTGAAACAAAGCTCCCTGACCTGTGAGATTGCTCTACTTCTGATTTCAGAGGCTTTGTATTCTACTGCCACTAACCAACCCATGTTAGCTACAGTTAAAAAGCAATAGCCATAGTTGGGCATGGTAGTGCACACCTTTAATCCCAGCACTGGGGAGGCAGAGGCAGGTGGATCTCTGTGGCCATCTTGTTCTACATTGTGAATTCCGGGAAGGTCAGGGCTACATAGTGAGACCCTGTATCAAAAATCGAGGGAAAAAGCAATAGTCATAAGACAATAAAGAATATAGAAGAAATACTTTTCTAAGGAACTTAGGTATGTATTTTACAAGTCAATTTCATAACTTCCTGGAATTAGTGACTCATATTTATACAGCTTACTTCAGTGATCTAAAACCACAGTGAAAAAAAAGAGAGTGGGGTAATGCAGCTGAGAGCTACTCCAGATTCTTCCCAGTCTAACTGAGACCTGCCATCCCTTCACCAACTGAAGATGTAATTAGTCTTTTGAGTAAAGTTCAGTAGTGGACTCCAGACCTGATTATAAACAGCACATGGCTGTAGGTCGGCTGGCTACAGGTCAGCTTAGTTATGAGTTGACAATGATGTATGATAAACTCCTATATAAAATTTAATAATGATAATGAATTTGGAGCTAGTAAGATGGCTCAGTGAGTGAATGTGCTTGCTGTTAATCCCAATGACCTGAATTGGATCCTCTGAACTCGCCTGGTGGAAGGAGAGAAAGGCTCCTGCAGATTGTCTTCTGACCTCCACACATGTACCATAGCATGCACCTGCACACACACACACACACACACACACAGACATACACAGACATACACACACACACACACACACACACACACACACAGACATACACACACACACACAGACACACAGAGA
>NW_008336435.1:1063125-1112011 GCF_000622305.1 Nannospalax galili
CAAACACTAAATAAACAAGTAAATGTAAAAATAATAATTCTGATCTTTAAGAAATGTTTCCCTATTTACCTTTTCTAGCAATAATTTAATTTAATGTTTATTTGAATTTTCACTCTTGAATGTAGTATTAAAATAGGTAAATTTCTTTATTTTGTTCAAATAAGTTCCTAATTATTCTATTGCTATTTTTGATTGGGCCACTTGTGCTTTTGATGAGATTGCCCTTATTGTAAGCCAAAAAGTGATATCTTTTTATTTTTTACTTTGAAAAGTTACATGATTCAAGAATTCATAGCACAGCAGAATTCTTTCCTGTCCTTTGGTCTCTTATTGTCCACAGATTAATATTATAGCCAGACAAAAGCCTGTTTACTTCACATTTGTTTGTCTTTGTCTTTTGGGGATAAAGGAGATGTACAGACCAAGTCTGTTTACAAAGACAGGCATTTATTGCTTTCTTGCTTCTGTCAATCTTTTTGTACCCATGATTGTTTCATAAAAAGAGTTTTGAATGGAGTTACACATTATCAGTTTTAGGAAAAACTGTAGAATAGAACACAATGTAAGGTGTGTAGCCACTGAGGTGCTGGCTTGCTTTCATCGTTTTCAAACACTGAGAAATTTGAAATCATAGCGTGCTTTTAAATTATTCATTAAACATCTCTGTATCTGAAATAATTCATTATTGTATTATTTTCTCTATTTTCAAGATGAGTCAATTTAATTGGTCATGCCAGCCAGTGAGGGTTTGAGATCATAATTCATATCCCATTGCTCATTTACTTATGAAACTGTAACACTGAGACCCGTTGTCCTGCTTCTGCTCTCTCCTCATTGAGGTCATTCAGCATCCTGACAAATACCAGGAGTGACTCAGAAAGGGAGCATGTGGGGTGGGTGGCAGGAGAATCATAAACAGGTCAGCCTCTTTCTCTAAGGGAATGTGTGTTATCCTGCAGATGTACAGACAAGGATCATTGCCATCATTCCTGGGGCATTCTCATAAATACAGACCATACTGTGCACTGATACTTTTTCTAAGGGAATGTGTGTTATCCTGCAGATGTACAGACAAGGATCATGAGCCATCATTCCTGGTACATTCTCATACATACAGACCATACTGTGCACTGATACTCTGGGAAAATATGGGAAAAAAATCATGTCTGACTAGAGGTGTTCTAAACCATTGATTCTCAATTGAAGACAGGCAATTCTGACTGAGTATTTCTCAGATGGAATCTGACACTGTCATGTAACAGTCTCTCAGCACTGGACGCTGCTTGGTACAAGTTCTACATCAAGTAGCAGGCTCCCATGTGGACCAGGCTTATGGTGGACTCCTCTGAACACTGCAGCCAGAAGGTAAAAAAAAAACAACAACAGAGCTTAACAAGGGAGAAAGCAGGCAGTTGTTCCTGTGGATGTTCAAGGGATAAGGTGAAAGCTCCAGGAGGCCTTAGGGAGATGTACTAACTTGAGATTGCTAGAATCAGGGATCCTTAGAAAACCTTCACAGAGCAGATTTGAAAGGGATTCTCTCAGGAGGCTGAAAATGCTTAAATGGATAGATAAGATTATTTTCTTAGTGGCATGCATGACAACTTTGGCAACATATTTTTGGAGAAAACATAGAAGAGAAATATAACATGCAGTAAAGTATATGAAAGCACACTGGGATACAAACTTACTGAAATATGGTACTATTGTGTTTACTTTTCCTGGGGAGGGGTGAACAAACTTTTATATGCCCCAGATAGTGCATCAACGTCAGGCCAAAGAAATTGTTCCACCCAGTTCTAACATGGTAAACCAATAAGTTTAATTAGGGTTACCTAGAGGATCGCAGGAAGGGGTTACTTACAACCTCCCAAAACAGTACCACCATCTGGGGACAAAATGTCCAAATACTTGGAGCCTATGGGGGACATTTTCATTCAAACCACCACATTCCACCCCGTGGCCCCCATAGGCTCATGACCATATAAAATGCAAAATGCATTTAGTCCAACTTTAAAAAGTCCCCATAGTCATTATCAATCTCAATACTATTCAAAAGCCCACAGTCCAAAGTCTCTTCTGAGACTCATCGAAATATCTTAACTGTAAGCCTCTATAAAATCAGAAAGACAAATTACATACTCCCAACATACAGTGGAACTGAATACACGTCACCATTCCAAAAGGGAGGAATAGAAGCATAGTAGGGAAATACCTGACCAAAACAAGACCGAAAACCAGCAGGACAAACATCAAATCCAGTAGCTACATGTTCGACTTCTGGAACTTTACTTCCAAAGGGCTTAGATCGCTCAGCCTCTCCAACTTTGCTGTGTGCAACATACATCTCTCTCTTTAGTTGGTACCATTCCCTGTATGCAGGTCTTGGCAGATGACTTACATGTCTGGCACCATGAATGTCTTCTTGGGGTCTCCATTGCCAACCAGGCTTCACCTTCACAGTGTCATGCAATGGCCTATCAGGCCCTTCCCTATGCAGGGAAACCCCTGCTACACGCTGCCTGGCCTTGGAGGCTCTCTGAAACCACGGAGGAAGAACTGATAACCCCTTCACCCTTGCATCTTTCATGCTTCTAAAGCCAGCACCAGGTGAATGACACTGCCAAGTTTGGCTGCAAGTTTTTAATGGACTCCAGCCTGCTTTATCTATTTTAGAAGTTTTTCTCTTCAGTGGCCCCTGCAGCATTTTCCTTTCACAAGTTGGAGGCTTAACTGGATGTGGTATTGCCCTGGAGGCACTCTCTTCATTGTTTAAGTGCAAATCTCTAGGCCCCTCCTTAATCACTTTAATTCCTTATCAAAGGGATCCTTTCTAGCACATGCCAGGGCTCCAACATTAGTCTTCCTAGTGCTCTTTTTCAGTCCATCCTGTACATTCTGTATTTCTTTCTGCCCCATTTACTCCTTTTCTCTGTAAATCTGTATAATATTCACCATTAATAGCCACGCCACCATTTCTACATTAGGCTGTCTTGAGATTTCTTCCGCCAGAGAAATTAGTTCATGCTTTTCAGCTTAGCCTCAGGCAAGCTTTTTGGTTGAGGGCAGACTCCAGCCAGACTCTCTGCCAAAATATCCCAATTGCTGCTTAAGTCCTTATTTCCCTCTGGAACTACATTGTTCTCAGCACTGCTTTCTTCCAGGCCCCTACTAGAATGGCCTATTAAGCTCTGCTTACAGCAATCAACTATTTTTCTAGTCCAAGCTTCCAAAGTCTTCCACATTCCTCCAAAACCCACATGGTCAGGTTCTCCACAGCCCACTCCCTGGTACCAATTACTTATTAGTCACTTTACTGTTGCTGTGATAGAAACACTGACCAAAGCAGTTTATAAAAGGAAGAGTTTATTTGAGCTTATGGTTCCAGGGAATTATAGTCTGTCTTGGCAGGGAAGCATGGCAGCAGAGGTGGCTGGAGGAGAAGTGGAAGCTAAGCTCTACATCTTTCAGCAGGCACAGGAAACAAGAGAGAAACTGGAGATACAACAAGGCTTAAGAACTCTCTAAGCCCACCCCCAGGGATGTGCTTCCTTCAGGATAACTACACCTTCTAAAACCTCCAAAAACAGCACCAACTGGGGACAAAATGTCCAAATACTTGGAGCCTATGGGGTCCCTAGCAACTGTTAACCACTTATATGTCTTTGGGGAGGGATATGACCTCATGCTTCTAGAACCTGTATAGTCACTTAGTAAGCATGGAGCAGAGCACTTACCCCTTTAGCACTGCAAGATAGAGAAAATGCAAATCAGAATATCCAGTCGTAGTTGAATTTCAGATAAACAAAGTAGCTTTTTGAATAAGAATATCAGAGAGTTGGGGCTGGAGATTTGGCTCAGTAGTTAAAAGCACTGGATACTCTTGCAGAGGACCTGGGTTAGATTCCCAGCACATGCATGGTAGCTAACAACCTTCTGTAACTCCAGTTCCAGGGAATCCAACACCCTCTTCTAACCTCCATGGACATTGCACAACTCAAGTGCACTTACATGAAGGCAATACACTCATATGCATAAAATAAAAATAGTAAAAAATATTTTTAAAAGAATATCAGAGAGCGGATCTTCTTTAAGGGTGTGACTGTAGATAGGCAGACTAGACCCCAGTGGATGAGCTTGCACTGAGGGATGTTTGGGGATACTAACTTGACTTGATAGGCCTTAGCATAAATGACAGAATGCATGAAATCCAGTGTTGGGGGAGCTATGGGAGATGCTGATGGGGAATGGGGTATAAAGAGGACTAAGATGTTGTATATGAAATACACAATAATTCAATAAAAATATATTTAAAAAATAATATCAAATGAACTCTGCTAATCAGATACAATGTATGTAATATGTTTATACTTAAAATTACATATTTTTATTTGAAATTCACATTTAATCAGACATCCTGTATTGTATCTGGCAACATTTAGCTCTGGAAAACTCAGAACTTTTTGGAAAGCAGAGATATAGGAGCTGAGGAAAAGCATCATTCAAGCTCCTGTTAATGTTGTATTTAGAATATAGACTTCATCAGCTTATGAGCTTCTGTGGTATTTTATCTCATTGTTTTTGTTTCTCAAAAATCCCAGTCAGTGTATAGCACTCAGTAAATATTTACTGAAGGAACGAATGAAGGTATGATGGTTAAAAATACTGTGGCATGTTCACATACTAACAAGCAGAATGACACTTAGACATTTATTCATAAATATACAAATGAATAATGAATTTCATGATTTTTTTCAGCACAGATCAGTCTTGCATAAATATCATAAGAATGTTTACCATGGCAAATGTGGTACAAAGGTTTAGATAAGAAGTTGAAAATAAATTTTTGAGGCATATTCTAAGTTATGTATCACTCATTCCTTAGAATTTTGAAGAGTAATTCACAGAACTTTAACTGATTAATAATTGGAGGATTTAAAGTATGGTGTGCAGCACCATACTTGATGTGATTTGGAATGGATTTCTGAGTGAAACCACTTCAGAGTTCGTTTTTTACCAAAGGGAAACACGATGGAGATGCTGATTGCTGGAGTCTTGCTGCAACCAGCCGGCTGCTGAGGTGGGAACAGGTGGAGTTCATCAGCCTCACCTTCATTTTCACCCAAATTTAAATCAGTAGAGTGAACTGATTGGACTCACCCAGACTTAAACACCTTTGATAAAACCCTGGTCTTGTTAGCATTCTTAAAGTAAGACTTGTGGCATTGGAGGATTTGATGAACTACAGGAATAGCAAGTATGGCTACCTTTCATTCAGCGTTTACTGTGAAGGAGGGTAATATTTACTCTAATAAGGGTTGAGAGAAGAACACATTTGGCCCTCATTTTTTCTTTTCTTTATAATTATTTATTGAGAATTTCATACAGGCATATAAGCATATAAGGTGTTTTGATCAAATCCATGCCCACTCCCTCCCCTCCAACTCCTCCCATATCTCCCCATCACTTTTTTCTGATATATTCATGTACTCCTTCTTCTTTGATTGATTTATTTATTTTTATGGGGCTTTTGGCTACTCTAACATTCCCCCCACAAGGAGATAACCCTAAAATCTTTTCAGGATTACATAAAAGCTCACAAATACTTTCGACATTTTTGGCCTTTGGAATGGAGTATGTTGCTAAGAGGCAGAAGGATATTTTGACTTTTAGCCAAAAAACTGGCTGATTTTCTTTGGGGTCTTTTTATGCTAACTGCCTAGCCAATTCCTACCTCCTATTCTTATCACACCATCCTCTTAAGAGGTTACCCAAATTGCCAGTAGGGATTAGGGACACAGACAATTGTGGCTTCTTCCATGCTGAACAGGGACACAGGGTGAGGCAATTGGAGTACCCCTTCAGTGGGTCTATCTAAAATACTCCCAAATTTCCTAACTCTTATATCTAAGGAGAAAAGAAAGTCCTTGAATCATGAATAGGAGATGTGAAGGAGAAGTAAAGGTAAGAGTAATTAGCATTACAAGTTCTAGACAGCAAAACAGAAAAAAGTCAGAATAGGGCAATTTTCTAATGATCCTATGAGAGGCCATTGTAATTTCTTGACAAGGGCTTCTGAAAACATCCCTCTATTGGGTTCCTCCTCATTTTTCTTTTGTCTGCCAAGGCTGGACTCTAGAGTGATGGATTCAGGTTTTGCTTTCAGGTATTTTGACAGCTGTTAGAGTGGTTAGAATCAGTGTCAGTTCCCTCTCAAAGTCTTCTAGATGGGGGAGAAAACAAATTTATCCATTGTTACAGAGTGATGGCATATTGTCTCCCTTAGCTACAGGTGGGCACTACAGTATTGGTGACCAAGATTTGAAGTCTTACATCTGAGCAGCACTTTCTGGTTAGAAACAAAATTATCAATGAGAAATAATTGTCTATATAACTTTTTATATAGACTTAAGCCTAATGTCTGGGAAATGTAATCCCTTGAACTCTTAAAGAAATATACTGATGACTTTAATGTTTGGTTATACATTCCTTTTGGGTGTTTAATACCATACAGTTGACCCAAAAAATTAATTTATTTTTACACATAAGGTCATTTGAGGATCTGTTCCTCAGGGGATACATGGGCTTGGGAGGAGCCCCTGGCTCCTTTCTTTTACCAGTTCCATCTATGTGAAGATAAGTCAAAGGTCCTGCTCAACCATGTCTGGCTTCACTTGGAAGCACTAATGAGATGTTTCCTATGAGTTGACCCTCCTCTTTGTAGACTGGACACGGGTTCAAGTCCATCTCTTGGGGTGTCCATGGCCTCCCTTAACAACAGGACAGGTGACTCATCACAGTTACAGGACATGGAGAGATGTTCCATAGTCCCCTGGAACTTAGTTGACCTTGGAAGGCAAGGGGCAAAAACTGTGCTTAAGTCCTTCTGGCCACATTAGTATAGGCCTCAAACTATGGCTGTTACACATCCAAAAAGGTTAGTTCTACCAGTCTGGTACTTTTAATTATCATGTGCTATGTACATAAGGCTGGGATACAAAACCAAATATTCTCAGATAAACCTTGACTAGATATATATTTTGTCCTTAAACAAGTTGACTAAACTGTGACCATAAAAATTTTAAGATTATGTGTATATTATTTTTGTCTCATCCTTTATATATCATAACAAATCTAAACAGACCTTCATCACTTACTTAGGCTTTCTCATTTTTTCTGTCTATTTTGGAAAATATCCCATTCTCATATCCTTTAAACATCATTCACATTCTCATTTTCTTTTTTTTTAAATAATTATGAGACATAATAGCATCAATGAATAAATTTTTCATCAGTTATGAGACTTCTTTTCCTGGGGATGCTAAGCGATGCTTATTCCCTTTTAAGATTCTAGTGTCAAGCCAATGTTTGATTAAAGTTTTGCTGGGGAACCAGTGAATTCACTGAGCTTACTTACTGAGATAACTGAGGAGTTGCTGAGGTATATGTATGATCTGAGGGTTTGGACACTGGAAAGCATTTACCCAGCATGGGTCATGCCTTCTCTTCCTAGCCTTCCCCAGACCGTATACTCTAGCCCTTCCCAAATCCAGGAGACCATGTGTGATTAGAGCCAAATTATATACAGATGGCTGGGAAGAGTGGCTGGATATTCTGGTGAGGGTCCAATGATCCTGCATACCCCTCCTTTAATGAAGGAGAACAACTGACAGCAAGCCCAATTGTGACGATCATTAGCAATAAGGCACTGCTGCAGTCATCATGATCATAATTATTTCATGCAGAAGAGACTTCTGTACAGTATCATCTTATTAAAAGGACATAGAATTTAAAAGGATTTAGTGCTAGGCTCCACAAATGAGGGAGAACATATGTCTTTTATATTTCTGAGTCTGTGTTACTTCACTTAGTATAACAGTTTTTAGATCCATCCATTTACCTGCAAATTTCATGATTTCCTCTTTCTTTACTGCTGAGTAAAACTCCATCGTATATATGAACCACATTTTCATTATCCACTCATCAATTGAGGGACACTTAGGTTGCTTCCATCTCTTAGCTATTGTGAAAAGAGCAGCAGCAAACATGGATGTACAAGTGTCTCTATAATAGGATGAGTCCTTTGGGTATATGCCAAGGAGTGGTATAACCAGTTCATATGGTATGTTTATTTTTAGTTTTTTAAGAGCTCTCCACAGTATTTTCCGTAGGGGTTGCACGAGTTTGCAATCCCACCAGCAGTGATGAGCATTCCCCTTTCTCCATATCCTCGCCATTATTTGGTATCATGTGTTCTCTTGATCCTAGGCAGTCTGATTGGGGTAAGGTGATACCTTAGGGTGATTTTAATTTGTATTTCCCCAATTACTAATGGTGTTGAACACTTTTTGAGATGTTTCTTAGCCATCTTTATTTCTTCCTTTGAGAACTCTCTGTTTAGATCTTTAGCCCATCTTTTCATTGGGTCACTTGGTTTCTCAATTCTTTGTTTTTTGAGTTCTTTATATATTCCAGATATTAAACCTCTGTCAAATGTGTCACTAGTGAAGATTTTTTCCCATTCTGTGGGTTTTCTCTTCATTTTTCTGATTGTTTTTTTTTTTGTTTTTTTTTTTGTTTTTTTTTTTTTTGCTGTACAGAAGTTTTTAGTTTAATGAGGTCCTATTTGTTGATTGGTGACCTTAATTCCTGAGCAACTTCTGTCAGATTTAGAAAATCCTTTTCCACACCTATATCTTGTAAGTTACTGCCAATATTTTCTTCTAATAGTTTTAGGGTTTCCAGTTTCTCATTGAGGTCTTTGATCCATTTGGAGTTCACTTTTGTTCAAGGTGAAAGATAAGGATCTAGTTTCATTCTTCTACAGGTAGAAATCCAATTTTGTCAGTACCATTTGGTGAAGATGCTATCTTTCCTCAATTGTGTGTTCTTGGCACCTTTGTCAAATATCGGGTGGCTGAAATTGAGTGTACTCGGGTTTCGATCTTCAATGATGTTCCATTGATCTATGTGTCTATTTTTGTACCAGTACAATGCTGTTTTTATGACTATGGCTCTGTAGTATACTTTGAGATCTGCTATAGTAATCCCCCAGCTCAGGTTGCTTTGGCTATCCAGGGTCTTTTGTGCTTCCATACGAATTTAAGGATTTTTTTTTTTCTAATTTTGTGAAGTATGTCATGGGGATTTTGATTGGGATGGCACTGAATCTATATATTGCTTTTGGTAGGATCGTCATTTTCACAATATTAATTCTTCCAATTCATGAGCATGGGAGGTCCTTCATCTAGTGTCTTCCTCAATTTTTTCTTTAGCAATTTAAATTTTTCATTGTAGAGACCTTTGGTGTCTTTCGTCAGATTTATTCCAAGGGTAGTTTTGTTTTTTTTTTTTTTTGAGCAATTGTGAATGGGAGCATTTCCCTGTATTCTTTCTCTAATTCCTTGTTATTGGTATATAGAAAGGATACTGATTTTTGTAGATTGATTTTATAACATGCCACTATACTGAAAGTGTTGATCAGTTCTAGGAGCTTTCTGGTGGAACTTTTGGGATCTCTTATGTATAGTACCATCTGTATAGTACCATATGTATAGTCATCTGCAAAAAGTGATAGTTTGACCTCTTCTTTTCCAATTAGTACTCCTTTAATTTCCTTCTGTATTATTTCTCTAGCAAAGTTTCAAGCACTATATTGAAAAGGAGTGGAGATAGTGTACATCCTTGTCTGGTTCCTAATTTTAATGGGAATGCTTTCAGTTTTTCTCCATTTAGAATGATGTTGACTGTGATTTGCTGTATATGGCTTTTATTATATTGAGGTGTGTTCCCTCCAGTCCAATTCTCTCTAGGACTTTGAACATAAATGCATGCTGAATTTTGTCAAAAGCCTTTTCTGCATTTATTGAGATGACAATGTGGTTTTTGTCTTTGAGTCCATTTATATGATTAATGATGTTTATTGACTTGTGTATATTGAACCAGCCCTGCATCTCTGGGATAAAGCCTACTTGATCATGGTGAATGATCTTTTTGATGTGTGTCTGTATGTGGTTTTCAAGTATTTTTTTGAGAATTTTTGCATCTCTGTTCATTAAGGATATGGGTCTATAATTTTCTTTTTTGGTTGTGTCTTTACCTGGTTTGGGTATTACAGTGGTGCTGGCTTCATAGATGGAATTTGGTTGTTCTCCCTCTGTTTCTATCATTTTGAATAATTTAAGTATTGGTTGAAGGTCTTCTTTAAATTTCTGGCAGAATTCTGCTGTAAATCCAACTGGGCCTGGGCTGTTTTTAGTTGGGAGGTTTTGTATTACTGTTTCAATTTCCTTATATGTTATGGGTCTGTTTAAACTGTTGATCTCTTCTTGGTTTAACTTTGGTGCTTCCCATGATTTTAGATATCCATCCATTTCTTTTAGGTTTTCAAATTTAATAGAGTGTAGGTGTTTAAAGTATTCCCTTGTAATGTTCTGGATCTTTTGGGTGTCTGTAGTGATGTTGAAGTATGGGCAATGTTTATGTGGGACTTGGATCTTTCTTCCTTTTGGTTAACTGGGCTAAGGGTCTGTCTATCTTGTTTAGCTTTTCAAAGAACTAGCTCTTAGATTCATTGATTCTTTGTGTTTGTTTTTTTTGTGTGTTGTTGTTGTTGTTTGTTTCTATTTCATTAATTTCTGCTCTGAATTTTGTTATTCTTTTCTCTTCTGCTGTGTTTGGGTTTCATTTGTTCTTGTGTTTCCAGTGAGTTGCAATGTTAGGTAATTTATATGGGCTCTTTCTAATTTTTTAATGTAGGCACTTAAATCTATCAACTTCCCTGTTAGAAGTGCTTTTAAAGTGTCCCAGAGGTTGTGTTCTGTTGTATTGTCCTTTTCGTTGAATTTCAGGAATTCTTTTATTTCTTTCTTAATTTTTCCTTTGACCCACTCATTGTTTAAGGGTGTGTTTTTCAATCACCATGAGTTCGTGTAGTGACTAGGGCTTTGTCCAATGTTGATTTTGAGCTTTTGTAACATTTGTTGCATGTTATCATTTAATTCAGACATCTCTCTGTTTATTCTTTGTCTAGTTGATCTAATGGAGACAGTGGGGCATTGAAGTCCCCTACTATTACTGAGTTGAGGTTAATCAGTGTTTTAAACTATGGTAGTGTTGTTTTTATGAATTTGGGTGCACCACAGTTTGGTGTGTATATATGTAAAGGATTGTAATATCTTCTTGGTTAACTGTTCCTTTGATCAGAATGAAGTGACCCTCCTTATCTCTTCTGATTAGTTTTACTTTGAAGTTGATTTTGTCAGATATTTGAATTGCAACCCCTGCTTCTTTCTCAGTGCTATTTGCTTGGAATATTCTTTTCCATCCTTTTACCTTTAGGTAGTGCCTGTCCTTGAAGGGGACATGGGTTTCTTGCAGACAGTGAAGAGGTGAATTTTGTCTGTTAATTCATTCGCTTAGCCTGTGTCTTTTGAGTGGGGAGTTCTGTCCATTGATATTTAAGGTTATTTTTGAAAGATGTGTATTGGTTGCCGTCATTTTGATTGCTGTTGGTTTTCTCTGTCTAATTTTGTGTTTCTTCAATTATACCTTTATTTTCTTTTGTTGCCCCTGGGGTATAGTTGTTTCTCTCTCTGCTCTCTGTACTGCTTCAAGTATTCTTTGAAGGGCTGGTTTTGTGGACATGTATTCCTTCAGACTTTTTGTGTCATCAAAGATTTTTCTTTTCTCTCCAAGAATAATAGACAGTTTTGCTGGGTAAAGTATTCTGGGTTGGCATCTATTGTCATGTAGAACTGAAAATACCTTGGTCCAGGCTCTTCTAAATTTCATAGTTTGCATTGATAAGTCAGCTGTAATTCTGATGGCTTTCCTTTGTATGTGACTTGTTGTTTTTCTTTTGCTGCTTTCAATATTCTCTCTTTGTTCTATATATTTAGTGTTTTCACTATGATATGTCGTGGGGAGTTTCTTTTCTGATCCTGTCTATTTGGTGTTCTATGTGCTTTCTGTATTTGTTTGGGGATGTCTTTCCTTAATTTCAGGAAATTCTCTTCTACAATCCTGTTTAAGATCTGGTCAATACCATACCATTAAGCTGAAATTTTTCTCTTTCCTCTATTCCTATGATCTTTTTCTTTGGTCTTTTCATGGTGTCCCACATCTCTTGCCTATTCCATTCATGTGTTTGTTAAAATTTTCCATACTCTTTGCTTGAGTAGTCCAATTCTTCAACTTTATCCTCCAGTGTTTATATTCTGTTTTCCATTTCATTCATTCCAGGTGGGGCTTTCCCCTGCTATTTCAATTTGGATTATTGTTTTGTACTTTCTTTTTCATTTCTGCCTGATTTTCTTCAATGTTTCTCTTTTGTGAATTCATTTGGAAGTTTATCCCTATCTTCTTTTAGCTCTCTGATTTGTTTGTTCATGTGTTCTTTAAATTTGTTGACCTCCTTGATCACATTTTTGATTGTTCTTTTAAATTCAGTGTCCTGGGTTATCTCTAGGGGGTTCTCCTTATAGAAGTCTTCTACAGAATTGGTGGAGTTGGTGGGGACATAGTGTTTTGGCTTTCTGTTTTATTATTCTTTCGTTGTGATTTTGACATGTGAATTTCTTTTGTTGTTTATGATTCTGATATGAGAATTAAGTTGAAGTATGCTTCTGTTTGCATTATTGGTATGCCTAGATCCTTTCTTTATTGGTTATGTAAAACTGGTTGGTACATTGTTCAGGTTCTCTCAGGTTTAATTTGGAGGGAACCACGTGGAGGCAGGATCCAGGGGCTCTCGTGCAGACGCTTGGGTTCTCAGGCCCTCTGCCCAAGGGAGGCCAGAGGGAGGCCAGAGCTTGGCACTCTCTGGAGATCTGCTAGGCCCTCACTTTTTATATGAATAGAAACAAATATTGAGTGATTTCATCCAGTAAGTGATGGAAATGAGATTTAAACTTGAGTCTTTTTCTCCTGAAACACCACAAACCAATTCTTTAAGGTAATAGAATCTCACAAAATACCTTGACTTATTTTTTAAGTCATTGAAAATAATTATAAGTACATTATATTAACATGGCTCTAAGTTTGAGCTCACATGAAGATGTTAATGTCTAATCCTATTCATTAGTGCAGCATTTCGCTTCTCGTTTTTCTGTATTTTTATTGAATTTTTGTATATTTCATACACAACATCTTAGTCCTCCTTATACCCCCTTCCTCATCCGCACCCTCGCATACTGCCCCCCCCACTGGATTTCATGCATTCTGTCATTTATGTTAGGCCCTATTGAGTCAAGTTAGAGTCCCCAGACATCCTTCAGTGCAGCTTCATCTACTGGACTCTAATCAGCCTGTCTAGAGTAACTACCTTATAAAAGATCAGCTCTTCCTCACCCAGAAGTAATCAGATGCCCAATAGTTCTTCTGCTAAGATTGGGGCCCTCTGCCCATTTCCACAGTTCTATGCTGGGTTTTTGTCTGCTTGGCTTTGCATGGGTCTTGTGCATGCTATCACCGTTGCTGTAAGTTCATATGAACGAGATCCCAGGAGCTTGTTGGACTCTATTTCTTTATGGTCATACACCTCCTGCCCCTCTTCCACAATGGTTCCTGAGCCCTGGGTGGGTGAAGTTTAATATAGGAGTCTTGTCCAAGGACCCAAACTCTGCAGACTCTTATTCTCTATGCTTTGGCCATTTGTGGCCCTTTCTGTTCATTACCCTCTATTGAATTAGAGAGCTTCACTGATGAAAGTTGAGCAATGCATTAGTATTCTCTCTACCCCTTGTTCCACTGTGTCCTTGGGCCTTAATTGTAAAAGTTCCATTTGTACACGTGTCACTTGGGATTGGGCATTTCACAGACACTTTATCTTTCTATGTCACCAGTTGTGGAACTCTGTAATAGTGTCTGTTTGTTATAAAGAAGCTTCTTTGATGAGTGATGACTGGTATACTTGTATGTAAATATAATGTTCCATATTTAGCATATAGTAACAAATTTCATTTATCTAAGAATGTGACAGCCTTGGGGTTTTCTCTAAGATCTGTGACCTTTCCAGCTATGTGTATTTGGCTGTGTTTATAATACCATACATAAGTTTCCACCCATTGAGTGAGATTTAAGTCCAATTAGGTAGCTGTTGATTACCCCCAAGATAAAAGTGCCACTACTACACAATGTCGTTTGCTGTGCTGCTCATTATTTCTCCCTTGCTCTGCCTTATTCAGGAGTGTGGGACATCCCCTCTGTATATCCTCATGGTACAGTTACCACCTTACCTGGACCTGTTGATGCCCTGGAAAGTATTAGATGGCATATATATACATATATATATATATATGTATATATATATATAGTAAAATAATTGAAGAGAATTTAGTAAAGGTGTTATTTTCAATGGTACACCCAGGGTTAAGAGAGCCAATGGGAGACTAGAGAGGGCCAGAGACCAGCAATCACTGGAATAATTTATGGAGGAGCAAAGGACTCTAGAGAGCAGTTGCTAGTAAACAGTGAGAGCTGGAGCCACATGAAAGGAACAACTAAAATGTAAGGGATGCTGCCTTTCAGGAAGCATACAATCAAGTTGCTGCCACTAGCAAGATACAAAAAAAGTCCAGGGTAAAAACACATAAGCAAGCACATCCCTACCCTTGCACTCTCTATCACTCCAATTTCATTATTTTCATATTCCCTTCTTTTCCTCTTCCAAAGTATCCCTTTCTCTAGATGTCTCCTTCAGGCCTTGCTCAGCACTGGGTCAATTGTGTTCCTTCCAGTATCACTGTGATGTTACCCTGGTGATGGGCTCAGTGTCTGTGGAGTTGCTGCTGCTTCCCACCTGTCTCCAGGTCTTGGAGGACTGCATACTCCAGGGCAGGTCTCTCTAACAACCACCTTTCCAATGATCACCTGATTCTCAGATTTTACCCCTGAAGTGTGCAGTGTCTTATGGAAGACTCGGATTCCTGGATTCCTTTAGAGGAGTGTGGAGACAGAATGTCCACAAGGTGTAGGGAGAGATTCTTGTTCAGTCGAGCTATAAAAGGGTGATCGACATGAATAAAAATGGCTATAAAAGTGAGATTGGTGTCCATATTGAGGGAGGGAATAATGTTTATGAAAGCAGGTTTGTTCACTCTTATGGCCACAATAGATAAAGTTGTTTTTTTTTATAACCATTGATTCAAGTAAGCAAAGTTGTATTAGTTACTCTCCTTGTTGCTGTGAACAAAAGCCTGAGGCAATAATTTAAGAGACAAAAGATTCATTTTGGCTTATACTTTCAGTCCATAGTCATTTGGCTCCGTATTTTGGACCCATGGTGAGGGATAATATCACCGTGCTGGGAATGTGTGGCAGACTGTTCTTTCCCGTGTGCACAGGAAGCAGAATGGAGACCAATAGGAAAGGTCAAAATATAGTTCTAACATGCCTCACTGCAGTGACCTATGTCCTCCAACTGAATCCCACCCTCCAAAGTTCTGCTACCTCCCAATAGTACACTCAGACTTTAAACCCAGAAATGAATGAAAGCATCCATTAGGTTGGAGCCTTGTGATCTGCCTTTGGAGGCACCCCCATAGTCATACCTGGAATGGTATTTTATTGATCTCCTAGGCATTTCTCAGTCCAATAAAGTCAATCAAAATTAACCATCATAAAGATCAGCAAAAGGAGCACTGGACCAAAAAGGGAGGAAAGGAGAGGGGAATAAGAGATGGCCTTCTAGCCACTTTCTGGTTATTAGAAGCCTGCTAGGTGGTGGTGGTGGTGGGTATATTCCACATAATCTTTACCCTGGCTCTTTTGATGGCAGTTAACTAAGAAGATGTAAGGAATGGTGTTATAATTTTGTTTAGAACCCACTAGACCTGTTTTGTTTTTTGTTTTTTTTTGTTTTGCTAAATACATTTTCTCTTAAAAAAAATGCAGTGTGGGTTGGGGAGATGATTCAGGGGTTAGGGCATTTATTGTGTAAATGTGAGGACCTGAGTTTGGATTCCAACACCCACATGAAAAGCCTGTACCCCAGTACTATGAGCAGAGGCAGGAGGATCACAAGGGCTTGCTGGCCACCAGCCTAGCTCCAGGTTCAATGAGAGACCCTGTCTCAAGGGAATATGGCAGAGTGATAGAGCAAGACAAGTGACATCTTCCTCTGGCCTCTCCACACAGGCACATATGTGTATGTACCTGGACGCATGGTCATATGCACATCAGGTGATGTATGCATCAGGAGGTAGATTAAACTTTAGCTGTATAAACTAACCCTAACAAGGGAGGAAAGAAACCTGACTTTTTCAGAACACCTGCTGAGTGTCAGCTATTGTCCTGAGCTATAGAAATGCATTCACTTTCAGGTAGTAAGAGATTGTGCTGTCCACACAGTCAGGGCGATTGCAGTTACCACAATCTACAGCCCAGGAGTGGGTAGGTATTGCCTTCCATTTCATCTTCTGCAAAACTATATAACTATTGCACTTTTTAATTACAAGGGCAATGATGCTGATACCAAGAAATTCAATGGAATGAACATTTTATTATTAGAGATAAAAATTAATCCTCAGTTCCTTTGGCCTTTTAATTGTTAACTGTGGAATCAGCCAAATGTGGAGCCTGAAGAAGCATCCAGGGATAATGTAATTGCGACTCTTCAAACAATTGTATCTGTCTGGAGAATGAAGATTGATGATCTGGAAAATAGATCTCATTGTTTTAGTGTAGAATTAAGGGCTTTGCCCATGGCTATTAAGAGAGCTTTTCTAAGAAACTTTTTTTACCAAAAGAAAAAAAAGTGATACTTGTTAGATGAAGAAAATTTAATTCAGCCACTTTTCGTTAAGCAAGGCCAGAAACTCTAATTCCCAAGTTCATAGTTGATGGAAGGCCCCAGAGCAGTAATTATCCATTTTTCAAGTTTCCTGATAGAAAACTCTTCAATTAAATATAGACAAGGGGGAAATTATGGTAAAAAGGAGGGCATTTTGTCCTTTCTAAGGAGCACTAGAAAAATAGAGACTATATAACAATGTTAAGAGATAATTATATTAAATGAGTTAAGCACTTTGAATTATCTTAAAAGATGTTAAATTACTTTCAGTATTGCTGTTTCACTTAAAGTGCTTAAAATTTTAATTCAGAAAATAAACTCACGTTCAGAATTCATTTATGTTTTCTAAATTGTCAGGAGGGGTGGTTGGCTCGGTGTTCTTGGCTATCTCTTCTGGGTATAGGTTATTTGGCAGATGAATAAGGCAGTGTTTTTACTTCACATGTAGGTGAATGAATGCTGGAAATGTAATCTCATGTGTCACGCTGTTAAGATTGATTAGTTGTCTCTCTCTTGGTTCCGGTGTTGTTTGACAGGCACTGCTTGAGCAACCACTATTCTTTCTACCTTCCTTAGGAGGTAGATGTAAGAGTGTCAGTGATTGGCTTTGGATGAGGCTGTGGCTATGGGCAGTCGTGGATTAATATCAGTATCAGGAAATGTGCTCCTTTCTCTTCAACCACACAATGGAAGCATATGAATATTTTATTCTACCTTTTAAAGGCAGAACAAGCTCAGAAGGTGAACTTAAGTAATTAAGCTTTTCCTATTTTGTTTATGACGTACTGTCTCTTGGTTTCTGCTGCTGAACACAGTATAGAGATGTGACTGTCTACCTCAACAGGGTAAAATGAAGGCAACACTACAACTAGGCTCACCAGCGAGCTCTGTGTGTCTTAGGAATTGATTTCCAACCTGAGTGCAAAGATGATTCAGAACACTCATTTAGGATAGAGTTATGGACATTTTAACTGACTTGCATCCACTGATGGAAAGAGACTCTTGCTAGCAAACTATAAGTGCATATAGGAGGTTTTGAAAGCTGAGACTTGAAAACCTGATTAAATATGCTCATTATTGCTCCTAATAGAAAGTTGTAAGATCCTTCATCCTTAAGTCTGTTGTAACATTTCTTATTTTAAAGATAAAATAAAGGAATGTCATACAGAATTGACACTAAAAATGACGAAGTTGAGGAATCAGGTAAAATTGAAAATAGAAGAAAAAAGCAAATTATTCATTTAGAATGATTCATTCCTGGTTTATTTGAGATAGAGGAGGCACTGTTAATGATCTCTACTAGTAAAAGTAATACATGATCATTATTATGGTTGTTGTTTATGAAACATTACAAAAATATTGACATGACAAAACAGAAATTAAACTCTTACAACTTCTCCCACTGATAATGGGGTGCCTCATCTTAATTCTATTTGTGGCTGTGGAAGATACATTTTTAAAACAAAAACAGGATGAGGTTACACATATTATTTGGTACTTTGCGTCATACTTAACTTTTATGTTGTTTGTCTATAAGTCATCAAAAGACGTTCACAAAATGAGACTGAAAGAGAAAGAAACTGAGGTTATGCACACCCAGCTGCTCCTCTACCAGCTGGCTCCTCCCCACACTTCTACTGTTGGCTATTCCTGTTAGAGGGCCTTGGCCTGCAATACCTGAGGTCCCATCTCAGGATCAGCTACAGATATTCAGGATACTTGCTCAGCCTTGTAGAGCAACAAAATTAGCTTTTCAAAAAAGATGAAAGGACTGAAATTCCTACCAGGCTAGGGTATGTTTTTTCCTCAGATCCAGGAAGAATGAAAACTCAGTGAAATGATAGCAAACCCAGGGACTAACATGGAGATGACTCAGGTCTGTGCCATCATCAGTATACATTGTAGCCAATAGGCTCCTCAGAGGAATCTAGTCCTAGTGGGAAGCCAAAGGCTCCAGAATGCAGTAAATGGAACAAATAAAAACAAAAAATGTTGCTAAGATTTGGGGGTCAGAACACAAGGATTAGAAATAAGGGATCAGAAAGATCTGTCTTTATTTATTCTATTTATTTTATCATTTATAGGCAAATGTGTCTATGTGAGTTTATGTGCATGTGCTTGCAGGTAGTCTGAGAGACTAGAAGAGGGCTTAAATTCCCATGAAGCTGGAGTTACAGGTGAGCTCTCCAACGTGTGCACTGGTTACTGAACTCAGTCTTCGGAAAGAGCGACAGGTGCTCTTAATTACTGAGTCATCTCTCCAGCCCAAGATTTGTTTTAAAAATGCAAGGATATTTACTTTTCATTTATTGCAAGAACAGTAGGAAATAGATGCCAGCAGAAGACACAGACCCTGCCAGTCTTGCTAATTCTACATGTGGAAATAGAGGGGGCAATAATCAAATAAAGCAGGGAAGAAATTTAAAAATTATGTTCTGAAACTGGTCGAAGGGAGGATCACTAAAAGGAGCAATGTGAAGAAGTGGAACACTGTGGAAAAGCCCATTTCCCTGATACTGGAAAGGGGGCTAGTAGAAGTTTCTCCAACATGCCCAGTTTAACAGGATTATTTTCAGAGGCTACAAAGTGTCTATGAATGTATTATGGTTAATCAAATAAACATTGGTTATTTGACATTTATGCTGCATAAACTTTTTTACTATTATAAATTTTGCTGTAAAAATCCTTATAGGTAATGTTGCAAAGTTGTAATTGCATCAGTAGCCATTCTTTTGGATAAAGTCCTATAAATGAGTGACAATGTCTGTTTCTCAAACTGTTGGTTGCCCAGCTTTCTTCCATAGGGACTTTGCCAGTATACCCAGTCATTATCAGTGGAACAATGATGCTTTCTCTCTTCAAAGATTAGACTGAAGGCACATCGTCAGTTTTCTAGAGCTTTGGACTATTTTTTCTAATAGTGTAGATGATATCAATTAAGTCATATGAACCCTTTGTCCTGGAAGCCATTGTGATCAAAGGTATGCAATTAAACAGCACCATGTGGAAGCAAGAGCTACATTCTATCATGATCAAAGAGTATTTAAATTACTTGGAATGATCACAGTCATCAAAATATTTTATACTATTCCAATTAAGTCTTCTAAGCACAATAGAAATACTTTGTCACTAATTCTCATTATTATATACCCATTAGAAAGAAAACTAACAATTCTTCTTTTCCCTAAGACTAGAAAGATCAGTAAGATAACCTTAAAACATAAGGTCCTTTTAGCTTTGATACCATAGCCTATTTAAACACACACACCCCAAAATAAAAATAAAAAACAAAACTGAGCATTTAAAACAGAATCCTATCCACATTTGAAATATTCTTATTATATTTAAGATGACATGAGCCATTGTTCATAATGTTGTTTGGCTGTGGAAAACGGAACAATAAGTGGAAAATACAATCCTCCTATTATGAATCTCAATAAATGTATTTTAAGAAGAGATTTAGAGATTTGAGGAAAAACAGCAATGCCGATTTTGAAGACTCACAATGAGCCTAGTTAGAATCAAATTTTAAAAGCCAATTATTTAGATGCTGAGATGTGGCTCATTGGTAGACAGTTTCCTTAGCATGTGCAAGAACCTGGGTTCCATCCCCAATACCACAAAATATAAATAATAAATAAATAAATAACCAACCAGATATTTGAATCACAGATAACGTGTCCTTGTTACATTATTATCTGTGGCTACAAGCACAGTAGAAAGAGTAATAATATGTAGATCAGTGTTAGACTGATATCTGATGTTTTCTAGATGTGCAAACTAGAGGTACAAAGTTCAACCATCTTTGAATCTCAGTTTGTAATCTATTTTAAAAGGCAGACTGGGCAGGGCAGTTTGTGCTTGTAGTCCCAGTGACTTGGGAGGCTGAGGCAAGAGGATCACTTGAGCCTAGGAGTTGAATTAGCCTGCCTAGCATAAGATTGTATCTCAAATTAATTAATTAATTAATTAATTAATTAATGAAAAGATTATCCAGTAGGATTTTTAGGAATATTGTGATAATGTCTCTGAAAATTTATAATGTTGGTCTGCCACTTTCATGGTGAAACAGTGTTATTGAGCATCCCCAGCTCTGGGTACTCTTCCAAAAGGCCACAGCCCTCAAACACATGACATGAACTGTATCACTTCCAGATAATTGTCATGCTAGCCAACATGACAGTATTCAAATCTGACTAGGGGCAGCCAGATCTAGTTCAAATGTGTATAGCTTTCCACACATCAGGGCATAGCTCACCTAGCTCTTGGATGTTCTCAAGCTTACTAAATGCAGAGTTGTCCAGCCAGTCAGGTCCTACTGTACCTCATCTATTCACAGTGACTCCATGGTGACCTGAGTGCTCTCTGATAACTGAAATTCTTCCCAGTAGAGAATCCCCTTACCTACCTTTATGGGCACCCCTCTCTGAATTTGCTTTGATGACCAATATATGTATTTTTTCCTAGTGGTAGATTTGTGAAGAGAGGCCAGTGTGTTATGATCTATATCTGTTCTGATGTTCTAGGATGTCAGAAAATTAGACTTCAACTCCCTTTTGCTCTGATATTCTCAAGCACATGGATTTCTCTCATTGTCCTCTAAGCTTCTAGGCACCAATCATTATAATTACATTTCAGGCAAGAGGAAGAAAGAATCACAATGTTTTCCTTAATCATTAAGAAAGTTGGTCCAGGAGGAAAGGAAGGGAAATAACTGAGGGTAACGGGTGGATATAATCATCATACATTGTGATTCATATATGTATATATTATATAATATATATATATATGAAACTGTTAAAAAAAGAAAATACACTGTTGTCTTTCATGGCCTGAACTTCGTCACTAGGGGCCACACTTAGCTGCAAGAGTGGCTAGACTTTAAATAGCCGTATACCTACCTAAAAACTGAATATCCCTTTGGAGAGACGAGCTAAGCATGAACTGAGAGACTATGAACTCTGTCCCACAATCCTGTGTACAGGATGAATAATGGTTGTGGGACCTGTGTGAGAAAACAAAATCTTCATGTGCTTGAGGACACCCAGGAAAATAGCATGGTCATTAGTTGAGGGAAGTGTGCAGATTTCTATTCAAGAAAAAGCAATGCTATTTAACTTGATTTTGTGATGGCATTTGTTTTCTGTTTTGGTTTCGTTCCATTTGGTTTTAGCTTTGGTTTTTTTCCTTTTGGAAAAACAAAAGAAGAATTATCCATCCTGCTGAAGTTCATTAACTGTGAACTCCATAGGTTCATTCTTCTGCTTAGGTGGTTGTGGGAACACAACAGCTGAAGATTTGGGTAGCACATTAGAAAAAGAAATACATCAGAGCTGACGTTTCAAATCATAAAGTCACATTTTAAAAAAATTCTCAAACTGCCTTTTAAAGTATCCTATAAAGTGGAGAGAAAAAATGAGTCTCTTCAGATTGGTCTGTTTGAATAGAAAAGGGATTAACTGATAAATGACGGTATCAAGGCACGGTCTTAATCTTTTCCTATTTTCAGACATAGACTTCATTCTGCCTGTTTCCAATTCAGTTTTTCTCTGAGTCACATGAAAGGCAATTAGTTGATCTTCTTTTCAAATAAAAATGTTTATTTGCTTTTCTAATTTACCATTATAACACTAGAACTCTGAGAGAAAGCATTTTAGCTTTTATAGTAAACAATAAAAAAGCTTTATAAAGCTTCTCTCCAACTTCATTCTTTTTAGAAGTAAAGTTATATTTCTTATGAATGCCTACATTGTGACACTTCTGTTGCCAATTATTTTTATCTAGAATGATTCCTTCAATTCCATTTCCTGTTTGGAGGGAGGACTTCACAGAAGACACGTTTTTAATAGGCTGTCATCACACAGGCAACAGGAATCTTGGCAGGTTGCTATTAACAGTATAGAGGGAAACCTGGAGTGTGGTGGTTTTAGACTTCCTGAGTTTCTTGATGCTATTTTCATGCACCAAGAGTATAAACTATATTTAGATCTTGCTGACTGGAGTGAATGTGTGTCTCTTTTGCAGACAATGCTAGATTTACTTTGGATTTCTGTGAAGCTGGGGAAGCAGTTATAGCTCTCATCTCTCCCACCATTTCCTATGTATTTAATGACTGCTCTGATTTGCAGCTGGTCGTTTAAGTGTTGTTGTTCCATAAGTAGCTACTGATTCATGCTGTGTCTTTCTTATCACTGCATTTTATTTCATTAAATCTGGCATTATACTAAAAGTTGATTTCTGACATTCAATCCATATTGTTCCCTAAGTATGTACCTCTCAACCTTGGCACTATCAGCATTTTGGGTCACAAAATTCTTTGTGAGGGGAGACTCTTCTCCGTGTTCTAGGATGTTTAGCACCATGCCTGGGCTCTACCCATTAGAACTAGCACACTTTATTCCAGTTGGAACAACAGAAAATGTCTTCATACATTGCCAAATGAGCCAAGAGGTAAAATCAGTCTTCAAAATGACTGAGAACCACTGTCCACTGTAATCACCCATTCCTTACCATCTCTCTCATCACTGCCCTCACCCAGGCTACTGTCGTCTCTCCCCAAACAATTACAATAGCCTCCTGCAGGACCATCCTGACTATATACCAGCTGCTCCCCAGATTACTTGCTACACGGTAGTCAGAATGGTCTTTGTAAAATCGAAATATCATGTTACAGCATTTGAAAACAGTGTGAATCACTCCCAATGCTCTAGTACAAAGATTGAGAACTCTAAAGTAGCTTACTGGGCTTGTCCTATTGGACCCAGAGTTAGTTTCCTTGGTTTCATCTCAACCCATGTTCTCTTGACAGCTCAGGCATTACCCCGCCCTCCTTTCTGCTCTGTGTCCAACCCTCTACACTCACACGCCCCATTCACACTCACCCTTATGTTCTGGCTTCCTCTTCAAGCTGCTGGAATATTTTTATCTGATGACTCAGGACTAGATTACAGGGACATACTATAGGTTAATCAAGGCCATTTGGATTAGAGACAATTATCTAAAAACCAAGTGGCCAAATGGCTAAATTACTGAACTAAGCCACCAAATATATTGGCAAAACCTTAATTTTCTCTTTACTATTTATATAATTTTCTATAGTTAGTTTTGTATATGTTAAGCAAAATTCTAGAGAGCTATGTGACTTAAAAAGGGTTAAGAACTTGTAGATTCTGGTGCCATTGGGCTCTCTCCTCACCTCTTCATCTTGTTTCCCCATATACATTTCCTTTCTGGGACTAGCAACTTAGCCCAATTGTATGCTAGCCTGGGCCACATTAAGATTCACATTAAGATTCTTTAATACATAGTTACGATAACACAATTAAAAACAGAAACCATCAAATCTGTTAGAACAGTCCACACATAGATATTGCTTTCAGATTTATAATTAAAAAACCAAACTTTCATAAGTTGTTATAATTTATAAATTTACATGCTTGTTGAAGGATCCTAAAAATTCTAATATATTAGAAAAATTACTTTGAAAGGACTCCATAAGAATCAGTCTGGAGCTGTTGTTTAGCTAAATTGTACCAAACTGCATCCTAAATATTTATGTTTATGCCTATAGACAAATACTAATCATTTTCGTAATCAGGGCAGCTTCTCTTCACAGTGAATGTAGAGACCTATCATTGCTCAAGATGTTTAGAATAAGTAATGGTTGAGTGCTCAGCCCTAAATAGGACATTTGTACCACCTCGATAAAGGCTCAGGGAGCATGACAAAAGAGGAAGTGAAAAGAATGTAAGAACTGGAAGATAGAGAAGGGCTGCAAAATGCCGTCTACAGGACATGACACAGTCATTGCAAATATGATCGCACAGCAGCTGTGGCTGCTTACAATAGGCCTACACAATGCTGGGCCTGTCAACAACCAATTATGAACTGGGGAAGAGCTCATGGGCTCCACCTCCCTGCTGAATTACTGACTACTGATGCAGTAGTCAGTAATGATTACAGTCATTATCTTCAGTTGTGTACTTACTGGTGAGCCCACAAAACTTCAATGGCTAGTTCCAAACTTGCAACCACACGTATGGTCCTAGTTAACCTTAGTGGGTCACAATACGAAACAAAAAGACAGGAATGTGGGAAAGCAACCTGTATGGAGGAGGGCAGACTGACAGAGCTGGAAGGAGACAAAAGAAGGTGGGGTGAGAGTAATGAGACTTCATACACATGTATGAAATTGTCAAAGCTCAAATTGAACTAATAGAAAAGGAAGGAGAAAGTGAACTGAGCTCATTGCTCTTTTCTTCCTGACTGAGATGCAGTTTGAGGCCGGCTTCCTGAAGCTCCTACTGCCTTGACTGCCTCCATGATGGACAGTGCCTTGAACTATGAGCCCAAATAAACCCTTCCTTCCTTCCTTAAAAAATTAAGTTATATGACTTTATATTAAATAAATTATGTTTCAATAAACATAGTAAATATTCTAACCATCTGTTTCCTGATAGTTTTACATTTTACTTGCTCTTGAAGATTTCTATACCTGCTGAACCTGTGTGGTAGAAGTATGCATAGCGGTGTGCTCTTATGTACCAACCTCATGTTCAACAATGTCATGTCACATTGGTAGCTTGAAATCGACAATGGTGAGACCATTTACACAATAATTTAGTCAGGGTCATTTTGGCAAAAATCAGGACTACCCCACCCCAGAGAGCTGGCAGTTCAGCCTTTATCACCATACTACCAACATTATCCCTTTCAAAGGATATTTTGGATGCTGGGGATGTAGCTTAGTGGGCAAACCCTTGCCTAGCATTCACAAGACCCTGGGTTCAATCCGCACCCTGCATACCAAATACACAGACACAGACACACAGACACACGCACACACACACACGCACACACACACACACACACACACACACACACACACGTAAAAAGTCTGAACTGCAGAACAGAAACCTCTGATACCTAAATTATGTTAGTGCTACAATACTTAATTAAAAATTTGGAAAGGCGTTTGTCAATGTTCATTGGCAAGATAAAACAAAACCATTCTTTCAGAAAAGTGAAGCTCTACTGTAGCTTTCAGTAACTACCAAAAAAATGTCATTCCTACGTTTGCTGAGTCCCTGTGAATGAGGGCTTTTCAGTTTAAGAAATTCAGATTCATCATCTCAATTTTAAAAATTTGTTTCTTCATTTCCTCCATCAATTTGCCAAAATGGGAGTCCCTGTAGAGAAAATGGTGAAGATGCTTTGCTTCTGCTTCCAGCCAGGCTGCTGGTGAATAGCCAGTGATCTGGGCTCAGTGGTCTTGTCTTTCTGTGCTTTAAAATCATCTGGGAATTTTGAAAATACAGATGTATCTCAGCTTATGATTTGATCATTTGTCAGCAAGTCTTTAGGAAGTTAAAAATATCCTGAGTTGGAAATTCATTTATTGCACCTTATTTACTGCACAGCTAGCTTAGCAACTCGGTCTGCTGCAGAGTGCTGCTGGCTACTCTCATGATAGGTGGCTGACTGAGAAATGTGGCTCCCTGCTGCCACCAAGCATGGTGAGCAAGGATATCACTGTGTTCAAAAAGATCAAAATTTGAAGTACAATTTCCTTTGCTTTTGCACAAGCATGAAGTGGAAAAATCCTTAGAGCCATAGTTAGGAACTATCAGTATAGCAATGACATGCCCCACCTAGTGCCACAAAATCAAGATCACTGAACCAATTTTCAGAGTGGTTCTTACTCCTCAGCTTCCTAAATATGTAACCTGAGGTGAGTTGCTTAGTGCTCATTTTTGCCTTATGTGCAATATAATGATAATGGCAGCTATAATGTTAATATCAACTGTTAGTACAAGTAGACCATGAAGGATGGGATCTGGCATGCTGGCGTTCACTGTGCTCTGTGGTCCTGGACATCTCCATATTTGTGACATACAGCATTTACATACTTGAAATTCATTTTGGTATGCTTTTATCTTTCCTTCTGTTTTCTACCCCTTCGTTTGTATCAGCGTTTCTCATATGTATTGTTCAAGATACTTAATTTTGCCTTTAGTTGGAAAACTCGAGACATGGTAAAGTGCTTTGAGGTGGCTCAAAGCCATCACTGAGCAATGCCTACTGTAACATTTTAATAAATTTGTAGAATTAAAGCATTTGCATTGACTGAAAATGATTTTTCCTTCACATTACAAAGAATGAAACTCTTATTTTCCCCCTGGTTTCTGAGACATTAGCAATAAATTGTTGAAGATTCCCTTCTTAGTAGGAGCAAAGCATAAGCAGAAAGAAAGGT
The DNA here is from genome assembly GCF_000622305.1 of Nannospalax galili. NCBI lineage: Eukaryota > Metazoa > Chordata > Mammalia > Rodentia > Spalacidae > Nannospalax > Nannospalax galili. The sequence goes on from NW_008336435.1 coordinate 1,090,173, forward strand.
GGGGGGGGGGATAAAACAAATGTTTGCTGCAGGAACTGTAGCAAGATAAGCAAGTAGAGCGAAACACTTTTCCCATGTTTACAAGCACAACTGAGCAAAAGAGACTGCATTTTCTCCATCTACTCAGCTTGAAGAGGATCAATAACTTGAAGAGACAGAAATTAGGTAGAACAGCCTCATGAAAATGCTATTTTAGAAGCAAAATCATTGGGAGGCATATCCAGAAAGCAGAACATAACATGCTGTGATTTCCTTGGTCATCTGTTTCGCAAGGTCCTGGACATTAAAAGGGGGAAGAATAGAGGCAGGTACATGAACTATGTTGAGGCTGAAAATTGTAAAAGATTAATTTGTACTATGTTCTTCCATGAGCCTGATACACTTCTGTGTTTGACAAGTTATAGAAATTAGCTTACTGAATACCGCCATGACATTAATATTAGTGGTATAGTAACCAGTCTCCAAATTTGACTTATGGGTAGGATGATCCTTCAGTAGTTAAAGGGCAAAGAAGCACAATCCCTTATCATTGACTTTTTTCTTATAGTTAAAAACTAAGTCTAGAAACTTGATCTAATCCTCTTGATTAGGTTTTATGTGGTTTCAAGGAGTAAATTCAGACTAATTTTTTAAAAAAAGGTGTTGTAAGAAATAGTATGGAATCTGGGGTATCCATGGCTGATCATAACTGGCTGGGACTTGGAAAAACAGGTGTCAAAGACCTTGAACTCTGCAGGGTGCCACTTTCTCAGAATCAGCCTCATCTAGTGGTCTCTGCCTTTTCACTACTTTAATGTTCTCCTCTGTTCCCTGTAGTGGTTTGTTTTTCTTCTCTGTAAACTTTGGCTTGAAGTTGAGCCCCAGTAGGCCTGACCAGAACCTCCTCACCCTCATCACCAACCCTGCTGTTTCATGCCTCCCCAATTCCTGAGGGATTGATCAGCACATTGTTTAGAACCAGGCCACAGATCATATATCTCCACTGATTAACTGCTCTAGGTCAGTTATTTATACCTGGTTCTATCAGCCTTGGATGGAATTAGATAGAATGCTGTAGTATAGAGAGGGGTCATGCCGGGCATGGTGGCACATACCTTTAATATGAGCCTTTGGGAGGCAGAGACAGGTGGATCTCTAAGAGATCAAGGCCAGCCTGATCTACATAGTGAGTTCCAGACAAGCTGGGACTAGGGAGACACTGTCAAAAAAACAAAAAACAAAACACAACAAAACAACAGAGGGGGTCACATTAGACAGAACGGGCCAGGTGTCTTAAGCCCAACAAACATGCCTTGTATTCTGCCTTAATTACAAAATGAGGTGATCTAAGGCTTTCCAATGGAAAATTCTAGCATATATGTACTGAATAATTTCTGTAGAATACTAACTTGTAATCAGAAAAATACATCAGAACTCTTCCCAATTTATTGCTATAATTGCAGTTTCAAGCTCACTTGATCATGTATAGATGTTTCTTCTCTAAATCATTCACTCAAATCATAATATGATGGCTACTGAATGCTAATGGAGGTACCCAAGACTGAACTGAGTAAGAAACAGGAAATCCATGCCTCTGACTCTCAGAATTTTTTCCTTTGGAGTGCAGAGGTAAACGTCCTTCCAATTATGTCACCATATTCCAAATACGGTCACTGTTATAGAAAACATAATGCATGATTTGTTATGCAAGTTGTTTGTTGAAAGACATGAAAGATGAAAGATGATAGTTTTTTTAAAATAAAAGTGATGCAATAATCTTCAAGAAAAAAATATCTAGGATAAATCTAGGAAAACTTGAAATGACTTCAATGAAACCTACAGGAATTTTTATCAGACAGTAGAGCCCATTCATAAGTTGTATAAGTTAGTCCTTTTGGCAAGAGAAACGTGAGTGATTGAAAGGAACTGTGTATCAGAATCAGTACACATTATTCTAAGCAAGTTCCACAGAGCAGGGCCTGCAACACCTCAGCACTCAATGCCTGGCAGAATATGAGAACTAGAAGATTTAGAGAAAGATTATTCTTTTCTCTTTTTTATGTATATGTTTTGTTTATTATATATATGAGTGTGTTATGGAGTTCAGGACTACCAGGAAGGACCACTCAGACTCAGAAAGTTCCAAATCAGCTGAATCTATTTAGCTGGCCAGGGACAGCACTCTCTGAGCCAATTTAGGGAATGCCATCCTAACTGGGAGGAGACGGGAGCTTTTTAAAGCTAAAGTCCAAAAGGTAAAGTCCTTGGTACAAGATTTAAACTTTTATAATTTTTTATATGTGTTTGTTTGTGTGCATGCTTGTATACAAGCATATGCCATGGTGTGTGTGTGTAAGTCAGAGAGAGGACAACTTAGGGGTCTTTCCACCATGTGGGTCCCAGGTGTTGAACTCAGGTAGCCAGTTTTGGTGGCAAGTGCCTTACTGACTGAGCTGTTTACAAGCTGTATTTGTTTGTTTTTTGATGATAGAGAAAAAACACATGGCCTTGAGTATGCTAGGCAGGTGTTCTACTACCGAGCTACAACCCCAGCACCAGTGTTTTATATTATTTTTAGTCTTATATTTAAGCCCCTGTTTTACCTAGGTCTTAAAAGGAAACAAAGCCCATCAATATTTTTTAATTAGTTTGAATTTCCACATAATAATTTTATATGCTTATGGGGTACAGTTTGACATTTTCTTTTTTCAAAATTAGATTTAGTTTTATATTGATTAAAACTCACAAAAAAAATTTATATGTTCACACATTACAGGGCAACATTCTAAGGGAATATTTCTTGTCTTAAGTAAGATTTTGCTGATTTGTATAACCAAAACAATAGTTCATATTCTTCAAAGGAAAGCAAAATGACTTAGTAAATGTTTGCTTAAAAATTTTAAATCTAGGGGGCTGGAGAGATGGCTCAGTGGTTAAGAACACTTGTTCTTCCAGAGAACCCAGGTTTGATTCCCAGTACCCACATGGTGGCTAATAACTCCAGTACTTAACTCCAGTTCCAGGGGATCTGACACCTTCTTCTGGGCTCTACAGGCGTGGCATGATGTGGGTGCACTTATACACATGCAGGCAATGCACTCATATACATAAAATAAAAATAATTTATAAAATAATAAATTTTAAATCTATACGTGCATCTGCACATATACATGCACACACATAAGCAAATAGATATACCATACACAAAAATTAAACCCAAATTTAAACATGGCTTCATCTTTAGCTTCCTATTTAAATTACTAAATTATTTCCATTATCAATTGGTCATTTACAGAGATACATTTGTAACATGTTTGGGTCAGTTGGAATATAGCAGAAATAGTTTAGAAATATCAAGTATACATCCTAATTACATAATAAATGAGTAACTACCACACTCGCTATATGGTTCTATTGGTATTTATTACTCACAAATATATTTTCAAATAATTTTCTCTAGTTACTTAGGAATTGTATTTAAAATCAAATGATTTCTATTTTCATTTGTAAAAGTTATCATAAATATTTCATTTGAATAAAGTCAAAATTTCAAATAAGTTTTTTGGCAAATAAAGAAAATTTTTCTAATGATTTGCTCATTTTCTATAGTATTTGTTTTCAAAAATGTGGACAAAGAAACTAACTTTAAACTCCGTGCTACAAGTCAATCAAATCATCCTAAAGATTAGTTTTTAAGCTCAAACTTAGATATTTTAGAACATATTAGATTATATAATTATTCTTTCAGTTGCTTAAAGAAAAATAAAACCAGACTCATTCTGATTACCTGAATTGAAGATTCCAATAACCAAATACTTCTAAATTTGGAGTAAGCTACAAATATTTGAATATGTAGCATAGGTTTTAAGTCATGTTTGGCTTCTTTTAAAATTATAAGTGGATTTTAAATTCCGTACATCTGTGATTTAGAATGTTAATGTTTTTGTTTGAAGACTATCAACTCCATTTGAAAATTGCTCACCAACCCAAAGTTTTGTAGTCTCCTGCATCTACTTCCAACTACGTGTTATAGGAAAACTAGGAAAAGCACATTCCTTCCAACTGGCAGTCACTCTCCTGGGATTAAATAGTCACAGGGCATTTTCCTACCACAGGCAGAGTCTGCAAGAATGGATCAGTTGATTTTCATAAAAATAAACAAAGTATGTGGGTATACAGTAGGTAGGTTGTCTCAAAGAATGAAAAGAAAAAAAAATTTCTTATTTAATCCTGTTGAAATAGCTGATTCAGCTAATAGCATCTACTATAAATAAGCCTGCACTGCTGCCCAATGTAGAAGCAGAATTGCTGCTTAGTGATATCTAATGATATCACTGATGATGTAAGATTTTGAAGTGTCCACTTATGCAGAAATATGATGTAACTGAACTATGCCAACTGTATGGCATGCTGTTACAGAAAACTGATGACATGATAGAGAATAAATAGTTTAATGAGAGGCAGGCTATAAAAGGTTTCAAGGGAGCCACAACTCCCAGCATAAGAATTATTGCCTTTGTATGAGTTAAATGCTTGGGTATAAATGGCAATGCTATTGTAGTGGTTAAAAAGATTTAATGCCTTGGGGAAAATATTCATGGCTATCAGCCAATCCCTGAGCTGGATTCCCACCATCCCCTCTGCAGGCTCCAGGTGCTCATCTATATGGATGGAGAAATGCACATTTTACAGGTGAAAGATTAAGTCACTGAGGAGTTGTGGGGATTGATGGCCTACTCTCACTATAAATATTCTATTACCATTTCCCTCAATCCCTTTTATCTTGTTTATTTCTCACCACTTACTATACATTAGTATTGTGGCAGTGATCAGTGTAAGCCTCCTGCATATCCTTAGTTCACATACTAGGTGTAAGCCTTGCTTCATTTACATCAGAGGATCATTAGGGCCCAGTAGAAACCGAAATCTTTAAACAATATTTACTACTGTAAATTTTTCTCGTTAAAGTGAGATTTTTTAAATCAGCTCCTTTGACATTCAGGGTTTTATTAACTGTGTAGGTTTTCTATTAAATTGCTAAACCTTTCACATTGCATTTTAAAAATTAGTTTATTTTTAGGTTAGTGTCCAAAAGAAAAAAAATGTAAAAATACAAAAAAGAGTAGAGAATAATATAAAATGTTTTATAAATCTGCAACTTATTTTGGAATATTTTTTTTTTAAATCTGTTTCTGGGGCTGGGGAGATAGCTCAGTGGTCAAGAGTACCTACTGCTCTCTCAGAACATCTACATTCAGTTCCTGGCATCCACGTGGCAGATCATCACCACCTGTAACTCCAGCTCCAGGGGATCCAATGCCTTCTTCTGGCCTCCACAAGTTCCTGCACACATGTGGTACATATAAATTCTCTCAAGCACACAAACATGAATAAACATATGTCTTTAAAAAACATGTTTCTGTGTATATGCACACAAACATATAGGCAAATATTCACACTAATGCAGTGTAAACATACTTTATATATTTGATCTCTGTTATATATCCAGTCCTACATTATTTTCCCCAATTGTTGCATAGTGCACACTTACATCACCAAATATAATTTATAACACTTCATGACAGAGACACACTTAGTCCTCTACTGTGAAACATTTATAATATTTCCATGTGTCTGTGATTGTAATAATGTAATGAACATATTCAATAACATTTTTTTAGTCATTCTTTCTCTTTTCTGAGTACATTTTGGTTTCTCAAAGCACAGAGCTCAGATAGTTTCTAAATATTCACTCTATTCCGATAAGTGCCAAACTAGTTAACAGCAATTATCCTTCATTTACAAAAAGCTGCACTTATGAAAAATTGAAAAGCTGATTAGGTGACAATTTTTCTTCAGTTAAGCATAATCTTGCCAGAAATAATAGTAGTCAATGCATTTAGGTGGTCTGAAGTATAACTTAACTACTAAATATTCAGAATGAGAGCTACTGACCAATTTTACATACATTTTAAACACTAAAATATGAAGACTCTTGAATTAATAGGTAAAATGTGCTAGAATTTAGTACTTAGCATGGTAACAAAATCTGAAAAAATGGTATAGTTCAAATGTATTAGCTATTTTTCTTGCAGCTGTGGCCAAATACCTGACAAGAAGCAATGTTGGGAAGGAATGGTTTATTTGGGCTTACAGTTTGGGGGTATAAGTCCATCATGCAGGAAAGGCCAGGCAGCAGGACTGTGAGGCAGCTGGTCACATTGCATCTGCAGTCAGGAATCAGGGAGTGATGAACATTAGTGCTCAGCTCACATTTCGTTTTCATACAGTCTTAAGACCTCAGCCCAAGGGATGATGCTGCCCACAGCCAGGGTGGGTCTTTCCTCCTTAGTTAATCATTTCTGGAATCACCCTCATAGACACACCCTGAGGGATGATCCCATGGTAATTCTAAATCTAATCAAGTTGACAGACAAGATTAGCCATCACATCAAAGCAATATGATTCATTCTCAGATACTTTCATTCTCAACTGGAGATAAAGACAAATTATTCCCCAATGGCAAAAGCAGAAGAATGACCGCTTGCTTTTGAAAAAAAAAATCCTTTACTTTATTTTATATTCTATTATTGGTTCCAAAATATGAAATATTTTTCATTTTCTGGAAAGAATGAAAAAATACTTCTGGTTCAACCTTATTGTCTGAATTCTTAGGTTTTTGTGTGGAGGGAACTTGGGAGGAACACCAGATTTGAAGACCTGGACCTTGCTGGGCTTTGTTCCTGGTAGCATGACCTTGGTGTCCTCCTAGTCCTGAGACAGGAGCACAAACCCCAAGAAGAGTTTCTGACATGTGACTAACCAGCTCTCAGTTGGTGCTGCTTTGTCCAGTTCTTGTTCTATTTATTATTTTTAAAGTGGTATCCATCACTTTACTTACTTGTTTACTCTCTCTCTCTCTCTCTCTCTGTGTGTGTGTGTGTGTGTGTGTGTGTGTGTGTGTGTGTGTGAAGGGCATGCTTGTGTGGGCACATGTACTATGGTGCACATGTGGAGTTTGGAGAACAACTCTGTGGAGTCAGTTCTCTCCACTTTTATGAGAGTTCCAGGGATTGAGCTCAGGTCGGCAGGCTTTCTCAGCAAGCACTTTTACCCACTGAGCCATCCTGCCAGCCCCCAGTTTTTGTTCTTAAATGATAATGACAATTATTTCAAGACATGATTTCTAAAGTAATTTTCCAAAGTCATAACCTAAAACTGTGCTAGTAAGTAAATAATTATCATTTTCTTTTCTGTAAAATCACAAACACATAGCAACCTGAGAGATGATTAGTAAAATAACACACAGGAAAATATGAAAAATTAAAATTATGAAATCAGGGCTGGAGAGATGGCTCAGTGGTTAAGAGCACTGACTGCTCTTGTAGAGGACCCAGGTTCGATTTCCAGCACCTACATGGCAACTATGAACTGTCCTTAACTCCAGTTCCAGGGAAATCCAAAGCCCTCTTCTGACCTCCACGGCATTTCATGACATGGCTGCACTCACATATATGCAGGCAATAGACTCATACACATAAAATAATAAAAATAATAAAATATAAAAATATTCTGAAATCGGGAAACTCTCTTATCCTCAGGATATTCTGATTATTTTTATGACTGGGTAATTATTACTGACTGGGTAAGAATGCTTGTTGCATAAGTATGAAGACCTGATTTCACATCCCAGACAAACATAAAAAGTTGGGTATGACAGTGCATGCCTGTAATCCCAGCTTTGGGGACTGAGGGGGATGGTAGGCTGAGACAGACGTTTCCCTGGAGCTCACCAGCTCATTAGTCAGTGTAGATAAACAATGAGCACTGGGTTCAGTGAGTGGCTCTCTGTCAAGGGAATAAGGCAGCGAGTGATAGAACAGGACTCTGGAGACCCTCTTTTGCCATCCACATGTGCACACACATGTGTATACATGTACCACAAATACACACCACACATACACGAGGAAAAGAAATGCATAATTAAAAAATAATTCAAACAATAACTTAATTTTTTAACAGCGTATGGTTTCAAATGCCCTCATAGTTAAGTTGCTTTGTTTCTTAGCAGCCAACATCACAGAAGCTGACAGGAGGTAGGTGATCTGTCTATGCTCTCTAATACTGAAGACAGAATTAAAATATATTTATTTCTTTCTGGTATTTGAGCTATCATGTAAGGAAAAAAGAAATAAATCAAAATTAAAATGATAGTTTATGTAAAAGTTAATGAAAGAGAAAACCTCCTGTCAATACTGCACTCCTAAATGGTTTTCTAATATTAAAAAACAAAAAATTGAAATTAAATGAGCCACAAATGCAGCTTAAAAAACTACGGAAAGCACATAAAAATTAAATCAAAAGTAGGACACAGTCATTAATAAAGATAAAAGCAATTATTGCTGTAATAGAAAAGACACAATAAATACAACGTAAAGTCAGTTATTTTGAGGATGAGAGCAATTTACTCAAATACTCATGGCCCACATAATGAAGTAAAAAACTAAGTACAAACTTGAGACAACTGTGCCCTACCTAATCTTTTGAAATGCTCTTTAAGCTTTGTGAGTGGTCTTCCAGTTGCTTTTATGAAACATCAAGCACCTAGACAAGATGCTCTAGTAATATGCTGAGATTGCTGTGAAAAACGGCCACAGATGTAGTGGTTCAGACAAGTTTATTCTGACTGTTCTGCAGACTAGGAGTCTGTGGGGAAGAACCAAAGCCAATAAAATAGGGATATGTCACAGGATATTTTTTATTTCATTTTATTTGTTTATTTTTATTTTATGTGTATGAGGGTTTTGCCTGCATGTATGTGGAGACACCATGTGCAGTCAACTCCTACAGAGGCCAGAATTGGGCATTGGGTCCCCTGGAAGTGGAGTTATAGATGGTTGCTAGCTGCCATATGTGTGGCTGGGAAGTGAACCAGGGTCCTGTATAAGAACAGTCAGTGCTCTTAACCTCTGAGCCATCTCTCTAGCCCATGGCACAGAATCTTAAAGAACGTACTTTGAATCTTTGAATTACAACAATAACTCACAATGTTGAAATTCCTATTCAAAGAACAATCTCTTCTATTTGGATGCCATGCTGGGCCTGTGATAGGCAAACCTTGTGTGTACCACAGATGCTGCCACTGTGATTTTTTTCCTATCCTTTAATGAAACTATTTTGCAAGACAATCTGATATTGCTATCATTCTTCCATAATGAACATCTGTTTTCCTAGTAACAAGAACATACTCCACACCTGTTCATACACTAGCTTCCTAGGTAATGACTTTTGCTTTTAAAATTAAATCATAGTACAGCTTTTTTGCTTATTTTTCCAAAATATTTTAAAATGGCAATTAACATATTACATGATTCAAAATTATATCACTCATCTAAAGGTAGTATGTACTGCCCCATGAAAAAGTATTGTATGATATGATTGATTATGGATGTGTCCTGATCAGAACTGCAAAAATGTGGGGAAAGGTCTGGGAATTGACATAACAACAATTTACAATAGAAATTGTCCTCACCACAGTTAATGTTACTTAATAAGCCAGAGTCATAAAGTTCTAGGATAGATGGCACCATCGTTACCTGGTGTGTAGTCAAGTTCTCCAGAGAGACAAGACAGGATCTTGAGACTTAGGTAGATGTGAAGGGGTATATTGTGGGAATTGGTTCATATGATTAGGAAGCTGGCAAGTCCCTTACAGGCTCCCTGCAAGCTGGAGAATTAGGGGAAGCATCAGCATGGCTCAGTCCATCATCATGAAAGGCCTCAGAATCAGACGTGCAGATGTGATTCACTGTCCAAGGCCAAAGATCTGAAAAACTGGTGTCCAAATTCCAGTCTAAAGGCCAGAAAACCTGGAGTTCAAATGTCTAAGGGCAGGAGAAAAAGGTGGTCCTGGCTCCAATTTAGAGAGAAACCCAATTCATCTTTCCTCTACTTCTTTATCTTATCCAAACCTCCAGCCAATTGGATAAGTTCTGCCCACATTTAGGGAAGATTTTGCTACTCAATCCACCAATTCACACGGATTCTCTTCCTAAACACCCTCACATACATCCCCAGAAATATAGTTCTCTAGGAACCTGCCACATTGGCACCCAAAACTATCACACCTGGGGACTTACGCATGCAAATTCTCAAGCTCCACTACAAACAGATGGAATCAGAAACTCAGGATAGAGCCCAGCTTTTTCAAACAAGAAGGTATTCCCATTCACTGAAGTGAAGTGAGTGGGTAGTCACAGGCAAGAAGTCTCCCTCCGCTTAGCCACAGAAATTCTCATTAATATGAGCACACACCTGCCTACTTCCAGTTGATTCCTGGTTTACCCAGTCTGTTAATTTATATCACCCCTCAGTGTGTCACATTCAAATATACATTTGTATGAAATGACTTGCATTTTGTAATGGCAGTCTACAGGCCTTGTCATCCTTGGCCATCTCTGTCTCTTTATCTCTTTGCTCCAGGCCTTCATAGTCTTTGCCCTTCTTACCTTTACAATCTACTTCATTTCCTTTTCATACTTTGTCAGACTCTTGCTCACTTTTCCAATTTTTAAGTTTTATCCTTGCTTTTACCAAAATAAAAATAGCTACTGATCTAAAACTTGAAGCCCCCAATTAATGAATAGAGGACTACAGAAACAGGAACAGACACTTGAAGACTTCACTGTTTGGACTGTGCTTAACTATGGGCTTCTCCTTTATAAGGTGACTAGTATCTGCTAGAGGATAATTAAAAACAACTGATAAATATGTTGTGTTTGGACAGGTCTCAGAAATAACTCACCTCACCCGCCCAGGGCCTAGTGCTGCTTGGCACACTCTGTTCTTTCTTGGGGCTCAGCTATGCTGTCTTTTTATAAATTTTAATACATATCCAGTAGAAAAATAAAAATGGGTGAGACATTTTTGTCAAAACATATTCACTGCAATATTCTTGTTAATTTAAAATTGTAAGGGTTGTTCTGTTAGAAGAAACCTGTTTCAGAAATAATTATCTTTACATTGGAGTCAAACAAATACTCCATTGTGAAACTGAAATTTAACTGGTGTACCAAGCTTATAACAACAAATAATAAATATGGCTTGCACTTTCTGACCCTTTGTGGATTATAGAATATTAATAGCCAACCTTTCTTTAAAATATGCAGGGAAGCAGGATTTCTTTTGTGGTACAATTTCTTTTTAGTATATAGTAGAATGTATTTTAAATTCTTGGAAAATGCTATTGGGGGGAAGAGGTGCTTTTTTAAAAAGTTGCATTTTTAAACTAAGACTTAAGCTTATTTGCAGAAGTTTAAAGGTTTTTTTTTCTTTGTGAATTGAGTAGAAAACATTACTTGGAACTTTAAAGAAACATCGTGGTTGGTTCAGAATATACACCTCAAACTCCAGAGAAATAACTTATTTTTCCATAATTTTTTTTGGCTCCATAGACTGAAGAGGCACCATCTCCTGACAGTCCCTGTATTGTTTGTTTCAAGCAGGGTACCCAGGGAGTGAGTGGAGTTGTGCCAGAACTCTAGCAGGCTTAGAGTACAAGGAAGAGTTTGTGAAGGCTTGATCTGTAATAAAACTGGGGGCAGGTCCACATTCTCCAGCTAGTGATACATTTGATATAGAGAAATTACAACTTGGCTGGACTGACTGACACTACAAAGCATGCTTCTAGGTAAGTAACATAGCTTACAAATGACAGATATGTTGTGCTAAGGTGATAGGAGATATCTCTGTTGAGGTATTTAGCTTTACTTTTACTTTTCCAGGGTTGTAAGGGCACAAACAGCACTAGACAATGGCTATAATTAATAGTGTTTTTCCTACCAGATTTTAGGTGGTAAGATTTGACAATTTAGAACAATCTTGAAAATGTGTATAAAGAAGCAATCACGGTTAGTGCTTAACCTGTACTTCTTTTTTTAAATAACATTTTGGAGTTTTGTCTGTAGTTGTAAGAGACAGTAGAGCCTTCAAGATATAAATGTGAAAATGATTTCTTTTTCAAAACACAGTGAACTTCTATGCATTGTGAAAATGCTCTGATGTATCTTTTAAAAAGGCTGCCTTCACAGGCTTATTAATATTTAAGATAACTGAATATTAATATTTAAGATAACTGTTTGAACTGTCCTCATTAGAATTAATTTCAAATGATGGAACACTGAAAGGTAAAAGTGTTAATATGCTACCCATTTTTAATGACATTCAAAATTGTATTTTATGTAATCTAAAAAATTTTAAGTATGACATCAGCCTGCGCCAGCCGTGTTAGAAGTCTGGCAAAAGTTTCCAAAAAATGTTCGATGTCGGAGACTTTTTCACAGAATAGATGAGCATAATTAAATAAGAACACCGGATGCCTTATAAACATGTAAAGATGCTTAATGGTAATATGCTTCTTCATTTGCTGTCAAGTTAATATTGTGAAATGCTGACTGAATTTTATGACTTAGGTTATTTATTTGGGAAATAAACATTTTCTTAATGAGTTATATCAGCTCATAAAGGCTTCACAAACATCTGAAATTGCAGGAAATTGAGTGAAGATGTCTTCTGCATTTGTTAGACTTCACAGTTGCACACATGCCCTGACTTGTAACAACTCCAGGCTTTGTCTTGGAGATATTTTGAAAACTGAGCTATTAGGGGTGCTTGATAACCATTTGGACTACAGTTAACTTTGCTAGCAGTTTATTTACCTTTTTTTTAACCTATTATCAAAATTTTTAAATAATTTAAATATTAGATCAGTCTGCACAGAGAAAGCCTATAATCAGTGGTATTTTGGGGGTCAATTTTTGCTGTAATTTCAAGTCAAAGCTACATAGGTCACTGTGGGTGAAGATAAGGATTGGTTTAGAATTAGAAGTCTTGTGTGTTGATCCTGGCTTGCATTGTTCCTAACCATTGCATTAAAAGCTTTACAAAATTGTTTCTTAAAGTTTTCTTGTCTTGTTGCTATTCCAATCTGCCCTCTCCGTTTCTGTTTTCCTGTCATGTTAGAGATGCTGTGTGCATGTATAAAATACTTCAGAAGTTTTAAACGTGAACCGTACTTCCACAGGGGAACTTCCTTTGGTTCTAAATGTTCATTGCCTTCATGCATATATTTCAAACTGTCAAAATCAGAAAACTGTGGCCAATACCATCTCAAAAACATTTGTTAAAGGGGTTATGTAGTTGAAATAATCTCTAAAGCATCTTCTTAGATGCAAAATCTCAAAGTATGTTCATACCTTTTCTGTGACCTGTCTGGCCATTTGCCCAAGATTTCCTCCATTTGATTGAAAATTAAAACTCTGCACACTTGAGTTGGTGTGTACTTCACTGTGCCTGAAGTGGTAAAGAATGAACTTGAGGTGACAGGAGTCTAATCTTCCTCCTCTACTTCTAGGGAGTGTCAAGAAAATCACCTTCCCTTCTGCATCTATTTCCTCTGTAAATGAGGAGATAAACATTGGGTTTGCTCTAAGGATTAAACAGGTATTGTTTATGGAGTGTCCCATGTAATATTTTAGCCTATAGGTCTGTGGACACTAATCGTAGACAATTATTGTCTTAGGAAATTATCAGCTATTGACTTCTCTTTGGATTTGCCATACTTTCTAAGATTACTGAAACTTTATGAACGTATTTTCATCCATTTTTCAATAAGATGAGTGAATTTCTTTCTGGGTGAATTTGCAATTAACCAGAGCTAATTCTAAATTATAGTTGTGAGCTATAATTACTTCAATGGTTAAGATCATTTTGACCTCTGGGAGTGAAAGGTTGTATTTTATTCTGTGTGTGAAAGAAACATTTGTGAATTCATTTCTGTCTTCTATTCATACTTTGGTTAAAATGAGCCTAGGTGTGGAGCAGTTTCTTTGGAACATTACATAGACTCACTTATTCTTGGCCATGTAGCAGTTGGGAATATGAAAACAGGCCTGAAAGGAACCAAACAGTAAATGTCTTCACAGGCAGGAAACCTAATATTTACACAACAATCAATAGGAGATAGTCACTAAGATGGCTTATGACTAAGTTTTCTTGTTTTTAGTGAGTGGAAGCTAGCATCTTTTCTGACAGGGCTTACTGTGTTAATATGTTCACCAGCACTAGACTGAAGGCCAGTTGTGACCCAGGCCTTTTGGCACCAGCGTCTCCCTTCCTCCTGTCCTCTGCTCCAAGAGGAATGTCCTCACATTCTTCCCCTGTTCTCTATTGACCTGCTTTCTCTTCATCACTTATTTTTGCCAAGATCTAAATGATTTATAGTGGTTTGGCAACATTTTCCACATATATACATTTTAACATACTGAAAAACTTTAAGCTGAAAACTAAAAGCTCTAATCCCTTATAGTTATTAGGAATAACCAATTGGCGGGGTGTGAGAATTGGGAGGAACAAAGAGGTTCAACTTCTAGGTCCACATTACCCCAAATGTCAAAAATTTATTCTAGGGATCAGAAAGGGATCTTACTTTTCTTATGTATAAAGCACACATAAAGCATGCATGCATACATATATATGAACAGAGATGTGGGATGTTTTAGTATTACAATTTCATTAGTGGTGATTAAGAAAAACATGTCTAAGAAGGCCCCTTAGGAGAGTCATAATGAAACAAAGCAAAAAGTAAAGAAATACTATTGTAGATGAAGGTAAGAAAGGACTCTGTAAGCCTATGAAGTCTGAATTTTTCCAGAGTTGTTTCTAACGGCTTTCAGGGTGAAATAACTTATGCTTGATATAGGACATATATTTAAAAAGCAGCATTTGTGTTATAATAAGTAAGACATGATTATCAGCTGAGTTATTCCTCTTTTTAATTATTAGAAGAAATGAAAAGGAAAGATTTGAGAATAAGATGCACTTGGAGGTGAACCCCAGCTTCACCTCTTACTTGACTGGTGACCTCTGGCAAACACTTGCCCTCTTTGAGCCTCAGTCTTTAGTTTACTCAAGAATCATAATGTCCATTTGGTAGACTCCAATTGGGATCTGTAAGGATGGATTAATCAAAATAATGTATATAAGACCTTCTTCATATTCCCCAATAAATGATGAATGTACACCAACTAGTGCCCATAATGTTGTATGTTGTATGTTTTATATCAACTACATGCTTTAAAAGTTCCATAAAAATGTAAACTGTATCTGGAAAATAAAACTTTTATTATCTATCAAGGGCAAGGTTTTGTCTAAAAGTATTAATGCTATCCATAAAGATAAATTTCCAGGCCTGTTTCAGGCCTCCCTCTGGCATAGGGGCTGAGAACGTGGGGGACTGCCTGAGAGTGCCTGGATCCTGCCTCCACATGGTGGTGAGCATCCCCTAATTGCTCTGTACCCAACCCCCTAACTGGGATTGCATGAGGCCCCTCCCAAGGCCCAGGGCAGACCTGGCCTTGGTAGGATAAGGCTGAGATCAAGCACACAGCCTGAGAGGGCAGGTTCAGACCTCCCTCTGTGTAGCAGTTTTGATCTCAGCAGACCTACTGAGAGTTCTAAAATCACCCACCCCTCAACTCCAGCCTCTTAGGGCCCTTCCCAGTCTTGCTCTGAGTTCCCACTAGTAGGGATCCAAACCTGAGAAAGAAGGCTGAGTGTACCTGACTGGAACCTGACTTGGGCTTCTGTGAGTGCAACTGAGTAGCTGATCTGCAGCCCTAAGCTCCCTCCAAAATAAAACCTGAGAGAAGCTGAAACCTGTACCAACCAGCTTCACCTAAACAATAAGAATAGAACCAAGGCACACCAGTAACACAAACAGAAGCATACTTCAACTTAATTCTCATATCAGAATCACAAACAACAAAAGAAATTCACATACCAAAATCACAACAAAAAAATAATAAAAAGACTGTGTCTCCACCATACTCCACCAATCCTGTAGAAGAGTTCTAGGAGAACCCCCTAGAGATAACCCAGGACATAGAATTTAAAAGAACAGTCATCGTAGAGTTCTACAAGAAGAAGCCCCTAGAGATAATCCAGGACACAGAATGTTAAAAAAAAAAAATCATAAACATTATCAAGGAATTCAACAAATTTAAAGAACACACAAGCAAACAAATCAAAGAAGGACAAATGAATCAAAGAACTGAAAGAAGATAGGGATAAACTTCTGAATGAATTCACAAAAGAGATAGAAACATTGAAGAAAACTCAGGCAGAAATGAAGAAGTAAAGGGAAAACTCAATAAGCCAATTCGAAACAACAGGGGAAAGCCTCATCACTAGAATGAGTGAAATGGAAGATAGAATATCAACACTGGAGGATAAAGTTGAAGAACTGATCCACTTAAGCAAAGATTATGAAATTTTTTTTAAAAAACACAGGAATGGAATATGCAAGAGATTGGGACACCAAGAAAAGACCAAATCTACATATCATAGGCATAGAGGAAGGAGAAGAATTTCAGGGTAATGGTATTGACCAGATTTTAAATGGGATTGTAGAAGAGAATTTCCCAAAATTAAGGAAAGACATCCCCATACAAATACAGAAAGCACATAGAACACCAAATAGACAGGATCAGAAAAGAAACTCCCCACGACATATCATAGTGAAAACACTAAATGTATAGAACAAAGAGAGAATACTGAAAGCAGCAAAAGAAAAACAAGTCACATTCAAGAGAAAGCCCATCAGAGTTGCAGCTGACTTGTCAATGCAAACAATGAAAGCCAGAAGAGGCTGGACCAAGGTATTTCCAGTTCTACATGACAATAGATGCCAGACCAGAATACTTTATGCAGCAAAAATGTCTATTATAGTTGAGGGAGAAAGAAAAAATCTTCCATGACACAAAAAGCCTGAAATAATACATGTCAATGAAACCAGTCCTTCAAAGAATACTTGAAGAAATACAAAGAGAGGAGAAAGGAACAACTATACCCCAGGGGAAGTAAAAGAAAATAAATGAAGATATAATTGAAGAAACACAAAATTAGACAGAGAACACAAACAGCAATCAAAATGATGGCAACCAGTACATATCTTTCAATAATAACCTTAAATATGAATGGACTGATCTAAACAGTCAAAAGACACGCTAGCTGAATGGATTAAGAAACAAAATCCATTTTTTTTGTTGTCTGAAATAATTCCATGCATTCTTCAAGAACCTTCAAGAACAGGAACTACCTTAAGGTGAAAGGACGGAAAAGAATATTCCAAGCAAATGGCACTAAGAAACAAGCAGGGGTTGCAATTCTAATATCTGACAAAATAGACTTCAAAGTAAAACTAATCAGAAGAGATAAAGAGGGTCACTTCATTCTGATCACAGAAACAATTAACCAAGAAGATATTACAATCCTTAACATATATGCACAAAACTGTGGCACACCAAATTCATAAAAACAACACTACAGGACTTTAAGATAGAGATTAACCCCAACTCAGCAGTAGTAGGGGCTTCAATACCCTACTGTCTCCATTAGACAGGTCAAATGGACGAAGAGTAAACAGAGAGACATCTGAATTAAATGATACCATACATCAAATGGAGTAGCAGACATTTTTTGAATATTCCACCCAAGCACCAAAGAATATACTTTCTACTCAGAACCCCATGGAACTTTTTCAGAAATTAATTACATACTGGGCCACAAAACAAACCTTAACAAGTACAAAAAATTGAAATAATTCCATGCATCTATCAGACCACAATGCCATAAAGTTCAAAATCAACACTGGACGAAGCCCAAGTCACTACACAAACTCATGGCAATTAAACAATACTCTCCTAAACAATGAGTGGGTCAAAAAGAAATTAAGAAAAAAATAAAAGAATTCCTGGAATTTAATGAAAAGGACAGTAAAACACAACACAACCTCTGGGACACTTGAAAAGCACTCCTAAGAGGGAAGTTTACAGCTTTAAGTGCCTACATTAAAAAAATTAGAAAGAGCCCAAATAAGTGACCTAACACTGCAACTCAAGATACTGGAAAGGCAAGAACAAATGAAACCCAAACCCAGCAGAAGAGAAGAAATAACAAAAAATCAGAGCAGATATTAATGAAATAGAGACAAAGAAAACAATACAAAGAATCAATGAATCTAAGAGTTGTTTCTTTGAAAAGCTAAACAAGATAGACAGACCCCTAGCACAGTCAAACGAAAGAAAGAAAGAGAAATCCAAATCAACAAAATCAGAGATGAAAGGGGAAACATCACAACAGACACCCAAAAGATTCAGACCATTACAAGGGAATATTTTTAAAAACTATATTCCAATGAATTTGAAAATCTAAAAGAAATGGATGCATATCTAAAATCATGGGAAGCACCAAAGTTAAACCAAGAAGAGACCAACAGTTTAAACAGACCCATAACATATAAGGAAATTGAAACAGTAATACAAAGCCTCCCAACTGAAAAAAGCCCAGGCCCAGCAGAATCCTACCAGACATTTAAAGAGACCTCCAACCAATACTACTTTAAATTATTCAAAATGATAGAAACAGAGGGAGAACTCCCAAATTCCTTCTATGAAGCCAGCACCACTCTAATACCCAATCAGGGTAACAACCAAAAGAGAAAACTATAGACCCATATCCTTAATGAACATAGATGCAAAAATTCTCAAAAAAATATTTGCAAACTGCATACAGACACACATCAAAAAGATCATTCACCATGACCAACTAGGCTTTATCCCAGAGATAAAGGGATGGTTCAATATACAGAAGTCAATAAACATCATTAATCATATAAATGGACTCAAAGACAAAAACCACATTGTCATCTCAATAGATGCAGAAAAGGCTTTTTGACAAAATTTAGCATGCATTTATGTTCAAGGTGCTAGAGGGAATTGGACTGGAGGGAACATACCTCAGCATAATTAAACCTATATACAACAAACCCACAGCCAACATCATTCTAAATGGAGAAAAACTGGAAGCATTCCCACTAAAATCACCAAACAGACAAGTATGTGCTCTGTGTTCACTCCTTTTCAACATAGTGCTTGAAACGCTTGCTAGAGCAATAAGATGGGAGAAAGAAATTAAAGGAGTACTATTTGGAAAAGAAGAGGTCAAACTATCCCTTTTTGCAGACGATATGATACTATACCTAAGAGAATGCAAAAGTTTCACCAGAAAACTCCTAGAACTGATCATCACTTTCAGTACAGTGGCAGGTTAAAAAACCAGTCTACAAAAATCAGTAGCCTTTCTATACACCAATAACAAGCAATCAGAGAAAGAGTAGAGGGAAATTCTCCCATTCATAATTGCTGCAAAAAATTAAAATATATTAGAAAAAATGTGTCCAAAGACACCAAAGATCTGCACAATGAAAATTTTAAATCATTAAAGAAAGAGATTGAGGAAGGCACCAGGAGATGGAAGAACCTCCCATACCCATGGATTGGAAGAATAATTAATATCATGAAAATGACTGTCCTACCAAAAGCAATATATAGATTCAATGCAATCCCAATCAAAATCCCCATGACATATTTCACAGAATTAGTAAAAACTATCCTTAATTTTGTATGGAAGCACAAAGGACCTTGGATAGCCAAAGCAACCCTGAGCACAAGAGCAATGCTGGGGGGATTACGATACCAAATATCAACGTATACAAAAGAACTACAGTCATAAAAACAGCATGGTACTGGCACAAAATATACACATAGATCAATGGGACACCATTAAAGACCTAAACCCAAGTACATGCAATTTCAGCCACCTGATATTTGACAAAGGTGCCAAGAACATACAATGGAGGAAAGACAGCATCTTCAACAAATGGTCCTGGCAAAACTGGATCTCCACTTGTAGAAGAATGAAACTAGATCCTTAACTTTCACCTTGCACAAAAGTCAACTCCAAATGGATCAAAGACCTCAATGTGAAACTGGAAACCCATAAACTATTAGAAGAAAATATTGGCAGTAACTTACAAGATATAGTTGTGGAAAAGGATTTTCTAAATCAGAAGTTGCTCAGGAATTAAGGTCCCCAATCAACAAATGTGACCTCATTAAACTAAAAAGCTTTGTACATGAAACAATCAAAAAAAAATGAATAGAAAACCCATAGAATGGGAAAAAATCTTTACCAGTGATACATCTGACAGAGATTTAACATCTGGAATATATAAAGAACTCAAAAAACAAGCGAGAAACCAAATGACCCAATTAAAAGATGGGCTAAAGTTCTAAACAGAGAGCTCTCAAAAGTAGAAATAAAGATGGCTAAGAAACATCTCAAAAAGTGTTCAACCTCATTAGTAATTAGGAAAATGCAAATTAAAACCCAAATCAAACTGGCTAGGATCAAGAGAACAAATGATACCAAATGCTGTCAAGGATGTGGAGAAAGGGAAATGAATGCTCATTCACTTCTGGTGGGATTGAAAACTCGTGAAAACCCTGTGGAAAACAGTGTGGAGAAATCTTAAAAAACTAAAATTGAACCTACCATATGACCTGATTATACCACTCCTTGGCATATACCCAAAGGACTCATCCTATTGTAAAGGCACTTGTACAACCATGTTTGTTGCTACACTTTTCACAATAGCTAAGAGATGGAAGCAACCTAAGTGCCCCTCAGCTGATGAGGTTACCAAAAACGTGGCATATTTACACACTGGAGTTCTATTCAGCAGTAAAGAAAGATGTTATAATAAAATTTGCAGGTAAATGGATGGATCTAGAAACTGTTACACTAAGTGAAGTGACACAGACTCAGAAAAATAAAAGACATATGTTCTCCCTCATTTGTGGAGCCTAGCACCAAATCCTTTTAAATTCCGTGTCCTTTTAATAAGAGGATGCTTTACTGCAGTCTCTTCTGCATGAAACAACTACCATCATCACGACTTCAGCAGTGCCTTATTGCTAAACATTGTCACAATTGGGCTTGTTGTCAGTTGTGCTCTTTCATTAAAGAAGTGCCATGCAGGGTCATTGGACCCTCACCGGAGTATCCAGCCACTGTTCCCAGCCAACTGTATGTAATTTGGCCCTAATCACACATGGTCTCTTAAATTTGGGTAGGGCTAAAGTATACAATCTGGGGGGCTAGGAAGGGAAGGCATAATATGACCCATGCTGGGTAAAGGCTTCCCAGTGTGCATACCCTCAGGTCATTCATACATTCAGCAACCCCTCAGTTATCTTGGTGAGTTAGATCAGAAAATTCATTGGTTCCCCAGTAAAGATTTAATCAAACATTGGTTTGATACTAGAACCTTAAAAGGGAATAAACATTGCTTAGTGTCCCCAAGAAAAAGAATTCTCACAACAGATGGAAAATTCGTTAATATTATTATGTATAGGTGAGTGCGCGCGCTGGGCGCACTCCCAGAATGGCACAGCGGGTCCACAGGCTTCTCTGCCGCTTCGGGTCCCGTGTCTCTGTCCGCCGCTCCGGTGCTGAAAGTCTCTGCTGCTGGAGCGTTGTCCAGCCGATTCCCGCCCTTAATTCACCCATGTACTTTCCTCAGGAAGTGAGGTCCACTGGCCATTGGACCACGCAGGAAAAGTATGAGGACGGCAAAAGCTAGGATGTCCGCAAGTTGGTAATGGAGGAGTGCGCCCCCTGGAGAGGCTGGGTCGCCGGTAGTAAGACACAAGACTCAAGACTCAGCTTAGTCTGTGTTACAGCTTTATTAAGTGTCTCTGCTCCCACTCCTTGCTGTCCAGCTCTCTATTGATCCAGCTCTCTGCGACCCAGCTCTCTGATATTGAGAGAAAGACTGGGATATTTATACCATGGGGGTAGTGGTAAAAGCTTTGGCTGTTAGATACTTTGTGAGGCATTCTATTTACATATGGAAGTGGGTTTCTGCCAGACTACTGACTACCTGAAAAATCACACAGGAA